>NW_025999968.1:33634130-33676809 GCF_001458135.2 Marmota marmota marmota | reverse complement strand
CTTCTTCAGCTTTTTTTTTTTTTTTTTTTTAGGATTGAGAAGTCAAGAAGTTTATGGTGATGGTGCCTGGACCTGAAGATCATAGGAGTAGATATGTTGATGAAAAATAACTCGTGCTGAATAGGATTTGTTTATATTTTTTTATAACTTGGTATCATCATTGTAATGTTACACCACACTGCTGCAGAAAATATCTTCAAGCTTCTATGGGTTATCTTTCCACAAGACCAGCTAATCCTAAAGGCGACACAGAGCTTGCTGGATAAAAATGTGGAACCTGAGAATGTCATGCAATAATCAGTTGTGACCTTATAACTTCTCATTATCCCACCAACCCCAGGCAAAAGGCTAGATTTTAAAAAAGAAAGCAACTTGGTTGGTCCTTTGGAATCATTTGCTACCTGGTAGAACACGAAATAAATAGAAGTAACTTAAGTGGAAGAATCACTGTCATGGGAAACACAAAGAAAGAACAGATGATAAAAATGAGGCTATAAAAAAGAAGGGGCTTCAAGACAGACCCTCCTTCACCCAAGATTGTGAGTGAAAAATATAAAAGAAAAAAAAGCATGAGTAAATTAGGACATAGATAATTGGTAGAAAAAGCACTCTAGTGAAAAGAATGATTGACCATGCAGTGAACTCCATGAGGTAGGTTTCATGTAGCCCAATTAGATTGAGCTAAATGATATACAATTGCAGAAGGAATACAAGGAAAGTCAGGAGCCTAACTCCATAGTTTTGAGTTTCTAGTTTGTTCTATGTTGTATGCATATACGGGGAGAAAGCCGGTCACATGTCAATATGCCTCTATATCTGGACTAATCCTAATATACCATTATATTTGCTGATCTTATAAAGAGCAACAACTATAGCAAAACTTCATGTATAATGGGAGTATATTATGTCCTACTGTTTGACCCAAAGGAAAATAATGATAAATAAATATACCATATTTGTTAATGCCAGCATAATTTATAAAGGATAAAAAAGGAATGTCCCATAAGGTCAAATAATAGACTGGTTAAATTTGTAACTAAAAAAATGAATACATTATTGATAAAGATTAATATTTATATGTTTAATATAATTCCAAGTATATTAATATTTTGATGGGAGCAAGAATTCTTTAAAAATAATATTTGACTTTTGTGATGTATAAATGTTTTCCATGTCTACAAGTAATTGTTAATAAAAAGTGAAAGGCTAATCATGAATTGGATTTAAGTAAAAATAAAGACATAAAAGAAGTGTTGAGAGAAAAATGTGTATTTTATAAGCACATTATTCCAACTGTACACTTGTAATAGCATAACTTCTAGGCAAAAAAGAACTGCAAAGGGGGCTGGAGTTGTGAGGCACTGGGTTTGATCCTCAGCACCACATAAAAAATCAATAAATAAACAAAATAAAGGTATTGTGACCATCTACAACTAAAAATAAATAAATAAATAAAAAGAACTGCAAAGAAATTTTGACCTTTACTTGGTAGATTTCTTATTGTTAGAGGTAATTTTTGGTGTATATTTTGGAGCAGAACAAATAAATCACACAAAAGAGTATTGTTGGGAATTCCCACTATGGGAAAGGAGCCACAATTATGGGATTGAGGATGGGGAAACAAAAAATAAGCAAGAAAACATAAGAATAATTAACCTGACTTCCATTACTGATAAGAACTAGAAAGGGAAATGAAACAGGGTGCTATGGTAAGAAGTGAGGCAGTATTGGCAGTTGGAAGAGGTCCCTTTATAGAAAGACTTTGCAGGTGAACTCTGATTATGGAAATGGAGCCCTCATGACTAAATTTTGGAGAAGAGTTTACTGGCAGGAAGAATAGTAAGTATAAAGGAAGTGAGGAAGAAGAAAACATGTCACTAATGAAGTCTTATGTAACTACTTTGTCTAGTTTTAGAATCTGGTTTGGAGAAATAGGTGTGGGCCAGATGAGAAAGAGTCTGGGGACAAAGAAAGACTTAGGATTTTCCTTGTGAGTGAAGCAGGATGCTATTAGACTGATTTAAGTAGGGAAGTGAAGTGATTCATTTTGTTTGAAAAGAATCATTTCCGATATTGTGTGTGGGAAAAGGATTAGAATCTAAGAATTGAATTATTGTCATAATAGAGATGATAGTTATGTGATAATAGAGATTAATAGATTATAATGATAATAGAGATTAATGGGATTAATTAGGATATATTTTGGAGGTAGAGACTGACAGTACCTATTGATCAGATAGTATGGGAGATAATCAAGAAGTATTAAGAAGAAATCATTTTTTTAAAAAAATTTATGTTTTACATAAGCCTTTCAATGGATGGAAGCGCTCAATACTAGGATAAAAAAGGTAGAGAGAGCATCTGTTTGAGATGGAATGGCAGGAGAACTAAATATTTTAGTCATGTAGTATATGACATGCCTTTTTATATTCAATTGAAATTACATAGTTTGATATATGATTTTTGTGGGGAAAGAAAAAAAAAGGGTGAGAGGAAGACAGACAGGCAGACAAGCAGTCAGGAATGAAGAAAGAGAGAAGGGGGAGAGAGGGAAGGGGGAAAATACAGAGCAACAGATACAAAATTGTGAGTTACTGACCTATGGATGACATTCATAAGCAAATGGCTAAAAGATCATTTAGAGAAGAATTGTAGAGAAGACACATCAAACCCCAGGCTTAGAGTACATTCATCATTTAGAGACTATAAAAGGAGAGAGAACATGAAAAGATTGAGAGAGAGGGTAGCCAATAAGATAGAACTAAAACTATTTGAGTTTGGTGTCACAGAAGCCAAGAGGATACATTTGAAACAGAAGGGGGCAATGTGGAATGATAAGAAACCAACCTAAGAGGAGAAGTGACTTGTTTTTAACACACAGGTCACTGAGGCTCTCTTGCCATGGAGTGCCTAGTATGGCTGCCTATTGAAAAACGGAGGTGAGATTTTAGTGAGGCAGTTTGATAGATTTGGCAATGGTAGGGTGAATATAATTGCTATGGGTTTCTTTTCATTTTTTCAGTGAAGTAAAAGAGCGCGCGCGCGCGCACACACACACACACACCCACCCATGGGGACGGGAAAATGGTGAAGGAGGTGTTGGAGGAATGAAAAGAGAGAAGAGCATGGGAATTCAACTTAGGAGGGAAACAGGCACTGGCAGCCAATGTAGAGTACACTTTTGCCCTGCTTACAAAATGTTTTTATTTGGGGAATAAGCCAGAAATTATATGAATGCTAGCATGATAACTGGACAGCTGTCTTATGGAGACCTGAAGTAGGACATGTTCAAGGTTGCAGAAGGAGGAAGAAGGCTTTGGAAGGAAGAAGGAAGAAGTCTGGCTTTAACAAGAGCATAGTTCTTAATGAGTTGTTAAAATCAGCATCAGCAGACAAAGGTCCCGTGTTAGTCCTAACGCAGGACCACCCATTCTATACACATTACTTGTACAGTTATTTTTAAGTTAATGTTCAATTTTTAAAAATATCTTCTGACAGGTTCAGCAGATGGTGGCTCATAATCCAACTGGATGTGAGAAATAGTACAGTTTTTTTTTTTTTTTGGGCCATACAGTAATCCTTTCAGTCAACAACTCTTCTAAACCTCCCACTCCCTGATCCCCATCCTAATACAACATTCACCTATAGAGCTTCACATAGGAATGCAAAAAACTGAAAAATTCAATATAACATGCAGAAATATTTATTTATATAAACTATAGATGGTAGTCCCCAAATTATTTTTAAGGTTTGCATTTTTTTTTTCATTTTTGGGCATTGAATCCAGGGTATTGCACACGCTAGGCAAGCTCTCTACCACTGAGCTATACCCCCAGTCCCAAGATATGTCCTTTTCATGAGTGGATTCTATTGCTGATGATATTGCTAAGATGTAAAAATAAACCCAGAAATACGTTGCCATAGCCACCAGATGCAAATAAGAATCTCTTAATAGAAATTACTGTATTTGTTTTTATGTACAGAATTATCATCTTTTCAAATCAATGCTTCAGTTTAGGTTCAAAAAGAGTCACTGTCATAAGAAGAAATCAGTGGTCACATAAAACAACAAAGTCCAAATCCAAGCCACATACTGTAACTGAACCTAAATTATTAAGATACCCCAATTGGTGTGTCCAGATGTGATGGTGCATTATGTTCTATTTTAAAATTGAATAATTATGTAGTGAAGAACACTGGGCCAGAAGTCCAAGTTTTTCTTTCATTCAGAATTCCCCATGAAAAGGGGAAAAATAGTAGAGCCTAAGGAAGTAGTTTGTTTCTCAATTATCACATAAGGAATTGATCCTTAAGGAAGTTAAGCAACCACAGAATGATCACCCTAACCATTTGGCACAAGCCTAGCCAACACTGAAAAGGCTGACTGTGATCTGTTCCTCTCTGTGTTGCCATCAACAGTTGGATGAACTGATCTTGGTCAATGAAACATTCTGTGTGTCAGTATTTTACCATGAGAATAAAATTTGAAGAAAAAATTACCTTTAGTAAGAGAAACTACTGGTTGTGAAGAGAATGTTATATGCCAAGTACAACATGGTCAGAAGAATCTATTTCTGTCATAAAGCTCTCTTGACAAGAAAAAGATGTCAAGGCAGAAAAGATTGGAATCATATATAGGTTTTTGGCACTAGATTATTTGAATGCATCTTAAGTTCCGGAAGAAAATATTCCAAAAATGGGTGGCATTATTTTACAATAGACAGTGTATTAATGACCTTTCAGGTTATTAAATGTAAAAACACTCTTCTAGAGCATGACTAAATGAAAGGTCGAGTGTGAAACCTCAAACTCCAGAATCCCTTTCACTAATCAATTAATATTCTCATGTGGTTTCCCTCCAGGGAGGAGAAGGATCTTTGTTTTTTGTTTTTGTTTTTGTTTTTGTTTTGTTTTTTTACAGACAAAAGACAGTATATCATCAAACAAAACAATGAACAATCTAAGCAAATATTTAATATTATAAAAGTAAAGCTACAACTGGGAGAAATATTAGAGATCACTCAGCCCAGACCACTCCTTTTTCAAAGACTGTTGAGACTTTGGAAAATTAAATGACTTGCTCGAGGTCACAAATCATAAATAGCTGTCAGCATCATGCCTAACCCGAAAATGTCTCTTCCTTTCTCTTTGAAACATAATCCACTCCACTTTCCAAATGTACTGCTTCTCTTTCCTTCCCTTTTAGGGTTCACCTAAGATAAATCTCTCAAGATCTTTCTTCTCTGTCCAGAAATTCCCAAGTCTCTGCCACATTGGGCCAGTCTTCCACACTTGCTCCATATATCATTTGTCATAGGTGGAATTAATATGGCTTTCCAGTGTCACTGAGTCTACCTGATAGAGGAGATTTGAAGTTGAGAAACACTGCTGTGGAACACTGCAGCTTTTATACTTTGAAGGTTGCATGGGAGTTGGGGAAAAATGAATTTTAATAATCATACACTGTGGAGACTATAATCCTTTAAATAACTCAAAAGAGTAGTAGAGAATTTTGAGCCAAGGTTTTAAATCAATATTTGTTAGTTATGGTACAATCTGAGAAAACACTCAGTGTTTAAAGAACAATGTACGAGGCCGTGGGTTCCATTCACAGCAGCAGAGGGGTTGTGTGAGGAAGAACAGATTATAAAGTAGTTAGTGTGCTTTTTGCATCTAGGTTCTACTTTTTACTAGCAGTGATCAACCAAAATAAAAAGTTGTGCAATCATTTTGTTCTTCAGATTTCACTACTGAATATGTGAAAGATGAAGAAAATCAGTCCTCCTTTGCAGTATTGTTTGAAGATTATGTGCAAACATCTACGTAAAGTACTTAACAATAAAAAATGACCCTCAAGTAAGACCTATATTCGATGGATAGTATTCAAATCCACCCTGCTACAACCCAGCATTTTCTCTGTCACTCTGCAGTAGCCACTCTTGCAGTAACCACTCTACACTAATCCTCCCCAATTGGGGGCAGGTGTGGGAAGGTGGGAAGTGGGGGAATGGGGGGGGTGGGCACTCTCTACTGGGCTCTGAAATGTTCATTTTCTGTATTTATCTAATTTGAGACATATAGACCTAATTTCAAACTACCTACTGAATTTTTATTTTTTTAATATTAGTGTGTAGGACCAGAAAACAGAACTCACTAATTTTTTTCTGCAATGAACTTTCCATGAATTCCCTACCATTAGAAATTGCATCTCCATCTGCACCATTAGAATTCTGAAAGGCTTTACTGATTTCTTTTTTCCAGGATTCCTGAGAGACAATTCGTCCCTGTTTGCTTGAAGTTTATACCGATCATTTCATCTTCCTTATTTAAAAAATCCCTTTTACTCTCAAAAGTTTTCTGGTACAGGTGATTAATTATATGCTTATTACAATCGTATTAGGTATCAAATCATCAAATCCACTTAACCACCCTCATTTAAGTGCTGGTACTCTTTTCTATCCTCTGCACTGTGGGGCTTTAGTTTCGTTCTTTCTGGATTCTATCAAGAGCCTGTTTAGAGATCATTTCTACCAAAGGATTTCTGATTATTACATTCTCTATACAGCTACTAAAGCCATCTTAAAAATAAGCCTGATATTGTTAACTTCAGTTCAGAAAGATTTTTAGTCTCAGTTACCTATAACACAGAGTCTCATACTGTCTTCCAGCTATTTTCCCTGTGTTTATTTCCTTCCTCTGTCACCTTCAGACTCAGTGACTGACTGGTCAGATATGAGAGAAGTCATTTTATATTAGAGAGCATAAGTTAAATAAAGAGTAGACATGTAGAAATGTCTATGTTAATAATTATGGATTAAAGGCTAGTAGACTTGTAAAATACTGCATCCAGATATTGAAAAGGGAGCAATATAGATATCCTTGTTTGCCCTACAGCAATATAAAACTCATAGATGACAAGGTAAACAGATTAAAAACCACCATACAAGGTACCTGACTATTGTCATCCTTTTTTCCTTTTCTGTATTTATTTTTAATAGAGTCTTTTGTCAAGAATAGAAATATTCAGATGAGTTTCTTTGCTACTCAGCAAGAAGAAACAAATAAAAACATCACTCTTCCAAAGCAAACTTGGTAGCAATCTAATATCAAAATTTTTAATATAAAATTAAATATTAAGGGCCTACATTTTTTCATTTTTAATAGCAACTGAAATCATTAAATATGTAAAATATTAAATTTAACATAAATTTTAAAAATATTTAATATTTTATAAATTCATGGTCAAACTACTTTCCTTATAGTCTAAATATTCTGCTATTTTCATATTTTTGAACATGCTGATACCACATTAGTAATGTGTCCATAATTTATTCACTGTGGTCCTCATGCTCTTAACTTCCAAAACCCAGGTCTAGGGCTACATATAAACAGAGAATAGTAACATTGATAAAAATACTAACAATTCAGAATCAGTAAAGCCTGTGTGTGTGTGTGTGTGTATGTGTGTGTGTCTCCATCCAGTACTCCAAAAATAAATGTTAATATTTTGGTTCCTTTTTTCCTTATCATTTTAGAGATTATACCTATTTATACCTATACCTATTCGTCTACCTATTTTCTGGCTTTGTTTTACATCCACAAGCTCATGCACTTGCTTTGGGGCATTTACAAGGCATGTGTTCACAAACTATAGCCTGAACTATAGAAATTGTCTTTTTTTTTAAATTAAAAATGACCAAATGTCAACAGCTTTATGGTTCACCCTAATAGTAAATAGAAAATGACAAATAGAATATGAATAACTTTATTCAGAACTTACAACTTATATATACTTCAAAATCAAACTCTAACTTACTTTTATGTTAAGTTAAAGAAGCTAATATAATTCATACATAATGAAAAATACAGCAGCATGTTTATTATTTCTTTATTGTGTGATGTTAAAATTGCTGTTCATTATATCTTTAATATTCATATATATTTGCTAATTTTTGGATAGATTATTGTATCATGCCATATAAACAAATAATTTTAGAATTTGAAATATTGTCTAAACTTTAATAACAATAACAATTTGAAACACTCTTTTACTTGATTTGTTTCTGGAAAAAAAGTAGATGCATTTGAAGACCACAAAATTGGAGTTCATATTATGTTCATTATTAACTGAATTTGAAAATTCTGTAGTTGATAAAGTAATAAATGTATTAAAATGTTAGTCTGGAAGAGATCAAAATGTAAATAAGTCTTTTATTTTATAAATGGAGAAACTGGAGGTCAATAAATAGAAGAGTATTTTGATCATCTGTAGTAAATCATTAGGAACATAAAAAGACCTATTTTTAATAAATCTGCATAACCAAAGAGGTATTTGCATTGGTTCTAGTAATACTTTCAGAACAGAATCTATTGACAGTGCATTGATTCTTTTTTCTTTCTTTCTTTTTTGTGGTACAAGGGATTAGAGCCCAGGCCTTATGCATGCAAGGCAAGCACTCCACCAACTGAGCTATACCCCCAGCCCAACAGTGCATTGACTTTGTAAAGCACTAACTACAGCAAGAACTTGGAGAGTCATACTGCAATGGACAACAGTGCTATCTTTAAAAGATAAGCAGTAGAAAGATGATGATTTTTATGCAACATATGTAGATATACATACAGGTACATGCCCATAAACTTATGTATGTGCATTATGTATGTGTTTGTATCGAAGTTGCATAGCTATGGAATAATTCATTAACATCAATCATAATTTCTCCTAATGACTGGATTTATATTTTAACTGATTGTATTGGCCTTATGTAGAGAGAATACTTTCCATGTCATACTTAAAGTAACTGATGTTTCATTTAAAGGTATATTTTGAACATTTTAGAAAACATAATTGAGACAAATATTTTGATCTTACACTAAGCCTAATAATTTTGCATCTTGAAGTGAGTAGCATTATCTCACTGATCCTTTACTGAGAAAACTGTACCCTGACTAATGAGTGTTAAGTATTTACTGCAAATACTAAATTTCCTTGTTAGGGCCTGGGAAGGTAGACTAATTTTTAAGGTCAGAAATATTGAGATCATAGAGAAAGATCATAGAACATTTTATTTTATAATAATGTTCTGATTCTCAGGATATTTTTCTTATTTCAAACAAGAGATTTGATTGGCACTATTAAAAAAAAAACTATGTGTGTGATTTTGACTTCTTTGATAATTCCACTTTTGAAATCCAGCTGTGTCTTTATTGATGTCTTTATAAAGCTTCTGTAGCTTACAGCTGTGCAGTTCTAGACACTGTGCAATGTAGTTACATATATCTTCAGCATTTGGTTTTAGGGAAAAAAAGAGATAAAGAAATTACAGGACATGAATTCAAATTTAAGCTCAATTATTAACCATAAGCAAATAGTGTGTGTGACTGTTGACAGGTTATTTAAACTTTAATACTTTAATTTTCTTATCTGGCAAAGGAAATGATACCCATGTATGTTGACAAATGAGTGACATATCAGAGTAGTCTTCTTAGGAATTGCAATATATAAGGACCTGTTTTTCCTAGATAGCAGTCATAATTCTGAATATGCTAAGTTGAAATAAAAATGAAGGAATTCATAATCATAAAAACAGGAGATTTTGATTTTCAATTCATTATGCCAACATGCATCTTACTATTCCAAGGCAATGAGTTGGTGCATGATCATTTTAACTAGAGAAGGAAAACGTCATTGTGAGACTGATCATGTAATCAATATTTATCACAAAGAGCACCATTTCAATCTACTTCATTCAAATTTCATTAGAGGGTCAAATCTTCAAAAGAACTGAATCATTCTAATTTTAATAGCTAAAAGTCATGTTACTTAAGGAATTCAATAAGTTCTTAATGCATTTTAAAATTTCCGTCTATGAAGAATTTCTCACTCAGAATTTCTCAGATATTTCACTTTCTATGGTTATTTGACATTTTATAATAATGCCAAAATGATATATGAAATGATCCATAGCTGTATAGTTATAAGACAGGTAAGTATAACTTTTTCTTTCTGTCTTAAAGGATAAAGGGTAAACAATCTTATTATTTGAGAATACAGTTTGAATTGATGTAGGGCTTTCTAGAGGGTACACAGTGGTCAAGGATCAAATGAAAGCATCCAAGGATCATGGTGGATCATTTTAGCCTAAGGCAGTGAATGTCTCAGAGGTTTGAACATGTCATTGGTGAGAGATGGGAACAACCAGAAAGGTTGGAGTGAACTGTGGGCAAATTTAGAAAATCTATTAAATCTATATCTATATATGATTAGAAAACTTTTAAGAGATAATAAGGTATTATAGCTCAGGCCATGATGGATGATAGGCAATCCTTTCAAGAAAAGGGAAACAGAGGCCAGCGAGGGAGGAAAAAAAGAGTTTGTAGGCAGGTCAAGTAAGAATACTTAAAATTCACAAACCTAAGGGAAAGAATAAAGGAATGATTTGTAAAGTAGTATATAAGGCAAATGCTGTTCAAATCAATTAAGAGAATGAATAAAGGAATGATTTGTAAAGTAGTATATAAGGCAAATGCTGTTCAAATCAACTTTCTTATTTGGCATGGAAGAGAAATTTGGGGAGAATTGAAGAGCATAAAAACAAGCACATTATAGAGTTAAAATATTAGTTTGATATTAGAGATGAGAATTAGAAAAAAACTAAATATCTTCAGAAAAGAGAACACAATCAATGAAAATTGAATGATTAAAAATTCCAAGGAATGAGTAGTAACAAAGAAAGTGACTGGCACAATGAACTTCTAAGTCATTTATAACAGAGGACAGGAAAACTACCATTATCTTATCAGGTAAACAGATAAGAAAGGAATGTATTGATGTAAATTGGCTAAGCTTAAGGGGAGACTTAGTATAAAGATGTTATCTTTTTAATGATCAATAAAATGACCTGATGAAATATGTATCCAATAAGAAAGGGAAGGGAAAGTATATCAGCTTTGGAAAGATGGATCATTCATTTCAGTAGTAGTAGGAAGGCCAGTAAAACTGAACATGTGGATAATGTGGAGAAATTCTGTGAAGATGTTCCTATGTTTATGATAGGAACTTAAGAGATCAGGAAAAAAAATCCTACAGTTTGAGCAAAACTAAATGCTCTAGGATTTTGCATGGGAAGAAAATAATGTGACTATGAACGATAATCCTGCAAACTTAAATTCCTCTCAGGACCACAGGTAGAGACTAGAGGATTGGGCATATTTGATGAAGTAAAGCAAAAGAAGTTAGATGTCAATAAGACCCCTGTCTGGTATATGACATAGCATAAAAGAGAAAAAAAATGAAGATTATTGGAATAAATCTAGCACATAACAGAAGTTTTCAGATCAAATAAACAATCAAACAGTTTGCATTGTAAAGGGAAGCCAAGGGTGTGCTTATGTCCTTAAAATGCTTTTGCCACTTATCTTCACTTTCCCACACAGAAAATTCAGTAAGATCAGTTAATTTTGGTAAAGAGCACAAATAAACTAAAAAAAACTTTAGCAAATCACTTAAATAACCTCACAATATCTACTTGTTGAGTAGAAGAAAGGGAACAAGGAGAGGGTGGAGGGGAGGAAAGGGGAAGTACTGAGGACTGAGTTGGAGCAAACCATATCCCATGCTTGTATGATTATGTCAAAATAAACCCTATCATTATGTATACTTATAAAGAATTAATAAATTTAAATAATAAACTAATGAAAAAATGCCTACTTTTTAATATAGAGCTCTTTAAAAGAATCAAGTGAATTAGGAAACCATATGTGTATGTGTGTGTGTGTGTGTGTGTGTGTTATACATATACATATACATATATACATATATTTGTTATGTGTGTATTTAAAAGTATACAAAAGTAGAAGACAATAACATACACAGAGATATGGATATAAATATAGGTACATATATTCTTTGATATAAATACTTCTTGGAAATAGGAACTATGTAAAAAGACATAAGAATCATGTATCTATTCATTATTTACTTTACATGTTGTTGATGAGAACACAATTTCATAACCTCAATGTGATTCTTAATGGAACAGAGTGAATGAAGCTATTGTTGGACTTCTATTCCTGATAGAAATACCATCTGTGACAAACCTATCCTCACCTTTAAGAATAGTGATTGGCAGAACCTAGTGAGTTTTAAAGAAAATAGAATATTTTAAAACTGGAATCACAATCTTAATCTATTAATCTATCAGGACTTCTAATATGTATATTTTGACATATAAATTCTATTTGAGAATCACAATGCATACAACATTCACAAAATGAAATTTCATGGTGATATAAAATGCAATTCTACTTTTATTAACTTTCCTAAAAACCCTTAGGGTACCTGGATCAGTATACCACCTTTTGCTTTTAACAGTTAAAATAATAATAAACAATATTTAGTGTACTATATTGTATTTTAGAAGCAGAGCTATCTGAATTTTTGTCACCACTGATCTCCATATTCTCTTCAGGACTCCATAGGACACAGAATTTTTCCATTTTATGAGATGACTGATGAAAAAAATTTAGATGCAGAAATATCTGAAAGTATTTCTAACATTTTTTTTTCTTTACTGGCTATGAAGTTCTTTATTCTATTTGTAGCAGCTTATGCAGGTGCAGTCAAACACAAAGCTTCAGTACAAATTGTACAAACTTTACAAAGTGGGATATGAATTAAAAATATGAAACATAAAATCTACACAAAACTGATAAAAATCAAGCACAGATAGTGAGACTGAAACTTATAACCCATGTGTGAAAGGGAGTCTTGTTTCCTTTCAAGTGCTTTATTTTGCTATAGAACAGTCAAAATGAAGAATTAAAGCTTTGTGATTAGTTTAAATTATCAACTCTGTAGATACTATGTCAATTTTAAAAGTTACACATAGACCAACAGATGTCCATCAGTTCTGGATTGATCTGCCGGATCACTGCGAACAAATCAGGCAAATGTGGAAAGAAAATCCACCTGTGCCATTTGTTGGCAGAGTTCCTGATGGGAACACTGTACTCCAGGTTCAATATGGTTGCTGTTTTCCTCATCAGAGCTATGGTTATATTCTTCATGCCTCTGGCCACCTCCTGAGCCTCTAATATTATCAAATTCTTGAAGCTCTACCTCCTCTGTTTCTCCAATTATGTTTTAGGGACTTCTGGTCTAGATGGTAGAAGATCTTCTAGATCAGAAAGCTTATCCAGTTGTCTTCAGGAAACTGCATGTCAAACTTTATATAAAGATCACCTTTTTCAAAGGGATTACGATACTGTGGCATTCCTTCACCTCCAACTACACGAACACATCCTGGCTCAATTACTTTGCCAGGAGGGTATTTCACCACAATTTGACATCCTACAAGGTGCTTAAATGTGAACTGAAACCACATAGAGCTTCAACAAGTCTTAACTTATATGTCATGTCAAATCATTCCCATCTCTCTGGAACACCTCATGTTTTTTCTCCTGTAGCAAAAGAACACTGTCTGTCTCCTGATTCTACTCCTGGGGCCAGGTCTGTTCCCCCAGTGAAAGTAAATTCTCTGTCCATGTTCCATGCCTTTGTCTACGTGAACTTCAAGAATCTTCTTTACTTACCTTCTTCCTTTCACAATTTTTACAGCACTCCTTTTCATTGATTACCTCTCCTACTCCAGGTACAATCAGAGCACACAGACGGCATCCATTGTATCATTCCCAGAGCCAGCTGTTTGATCATGATGCATATACCTCAACCTTGACAAGCCCTACACTTCTGAGCAGCTCCAGACTCCCCACCTTGGCCACTGCACGCACATTCTTGCTAAGCTGTAGTTTGGTTGTCTTGCCATTATATAGATCTTCTAAAGACACTTTGAGCAGATGCATCATGCTCTCTCTTCTTCACTGCCATTTTGACTTCTACTCTGATTTCCTGTGAAGCTGAACAATCCTCCACCAAAAATGTGAGAGAAAATATCATCCATGCCACTATCTCCACCTCTACCTTCCCAAAGACCTTGTTGTCCCTATCTGTCATATAGCTCACGCTTCTCTGGATTTGATAATACTTCATATGCAAAATTTATTTCTTTATATCTGTCTCCAGCATTTGCATTCTTATCTGGATGGTATTTCTTGGCTAACTTTAAGTATGCCTTCTTCATCTTGTTCTTGCTGGTGCTGGGCAGAATGCCCAGGACCTCCTACAGTTTTGTGTCAGCCGCATTAGACATGGTGGCCTAAGGGCAGCACTCAGGAAGGGAGGCCATGGAGCAAACCTAGTGCACCTGGGCCCGCGAGTGGCATCAGTGATGATGTAGACCGAAGGATACCTCTAACAATTTTTAAGATATAACACTTACTGTGGTTATTGTAAAAAATATAACATACAAACACATACAAAGAAGAAAACTTTTTTTTTTTTTTTTTTTTTTACAATTTGAACCAATGTTACCATCTCTATGTATTTCCTTTCAATATTCATATTCCATGCATAGGCATCTCTCTAATTTTAAGGTAGAAATTATACTAAATACAAATTCTTACATTCTGTATTTTCACATGGCATCATAAAACATGAGCTTTTCTATGCTATTAAAAAAAGAAAAATCTTCATAAATATTACTTTGTATGCCACAGGAAACTATCTTTAGGATTATGTTCTAACACTAATAATATCATTGGATATTTATTTTGTTTCTGACTTTCCATTATTATAAATGGCACCATGATTTAACATGAAAAGCTATACATAACTTTCCATTGGAAATGTTACAACATTTCTTAATATAATAGTTTTTGATTTCTAAAGACAGACATGGAGACAATCATGGTGTGAGTGAACTCAAAATGCAACAAGTTTGCTCTGTAAACTGAATATAAAATCACAACCATCTTAATAGTCAGATAATTTTGTAAAATAGCTCTTTAGTATTTTTGTTATTAACTTTACAGAAAAAATTTCTCTCTAAATGTGATACCTACAAAGGCAAGCCAAGGGAAAGCAGTATGGTACCTTAAGAAGTTCTAATAAGATGGAAATAATATAATAAGAACACAGTGGGCTCATAGTGCATATATTGCAGGATTTAGAAAATAAACAAAAGCCAGAAAAGGGATAAACTTTTTTTTTTTCATTTTGCAAAGCAAAATTTCACCAAATTTTTAGCATCTTTAGGTATGTACTCTACTGGGCTGACATGGAAAAGTATGAATCATTCTTGAAAAAAATAATATCAAAATGGATTATAAGGCAACAATTTTTATATCATAAATGGAGCATTCTAATTAGTAAAAATATTTTAAACAATGTCTTAAGCCCTTATTTGTAAAAGAAAAGTTTTGATCAAATTAAGCAATAGTATTAACTTCTAGTTCACAAAACTGTTAGATACTCTGTGAGGAAAAAAAAAGTCATATTATTTAGGGACAATGATTCTGTTACACAGATTAAATTAGATTACAGGGGTGGACTATGACAACTCTATGCCAGATACATTTTAGGTTCACTGTAATTGTAGCTGAGAACAACTATGAAATAAATAAAAAATGTACTTATTCTACATTTTAATTAATTACAGGTTAATCTGCATTTTAACTTGTTTTGTGTTTATTTGGCCATGGAAACAGGTTTATCCTACTGCTTGAAACAAATTGTGAATTATAGAAAATTGATGGGTTATCTGTGGCTTTCTAAAATTTGATTATATTTAAAAAAATTTAAATTATTTGTTATGGACAGAAGCCATTCATGCACTCACAATAAAAGTGCTTAGAATTCTTAAGAAGCAAAATAAAGTGCATAGATAATTTATAAGAGAAAACATCCCTCTATGTTTAATTTTTCTGTCATTCATTCAAAATATTCACTGGTTACCAAAATGGGGAAAAATTCCTTGGTGAAAAACAAACTAAGAGCCTATCTGGTTGTGTAAGAGCACTTCTAGTCTAGAAAAATTTAGAAGGTATTTGGAAGTCTAACAGTATATAAATATTTGTTGGGTTTCCAATGATTATTAGTCAGAGATTTGAAAGACTACAGCTAAGAAGCCAGACACATTCAATAGCTATCTTGTTGCAAAGTCGATTTATTTATTTTTTTAAGTCTGTAAATATTTCAGCATTTCCAATACTGGAGAAAACATTTGCAGGATTCTCCAGTTCTGGTGGAGCACATGAGAAGAATCAAATGAGGTTTACTAAAAACAAATTTATTTTATTTATTTTTTTAAATTTATTTTTTTTTAAAGATCAGGTCTCACTGTGTTGCCCTGGATGACCTCAGATTCCTGAATTCAAATAATCCTCTTCAGTCTTCAGGGAGCTGAGACCACAAGCACACACCACCAGGCTCAGCTCTAAAAACAACTTCAGTAAGTGATCAAATGCAGCCTATTAGACAAAAATCTTCACTTATTCAAGGAATAAAAATTAGTTATTCCACCTTAATTCAAAAGAAGCAAACAATTCAATAAGCAGGCAATCAAATACAGACTGAGATAGAGAGCACATGAATATTAAAAGAAAACCAAGAAAAATCCAGAGAACAGGAATGTCTAATACTAGTCCAATGACAGAGGTAAAGCTTTGGCCAAGGGCTTGCTAGTTAAACCCTGGTTCCGTCACTTTCTAGCAATGTCTCCATACTTAACATTTTTGTCCCTCATATTCTTTATCTCCAAAAATCGGAAAAACTTTCTGGGTTTCCTGAGAAATTCAGTAAATTTTAAAAGAGTTAGTATTTGCCACAGAGTCTGACTGGTCCAAGTGCATGCTGTTAATGAACTTCAAAAAATCTTATATAGTGAGTTAATAGCATACAGGAAGGAAATATTGTTTATTTCTCATTATGTTAACCTGTAATTATTATTATATGTCCATTGTCAACTTCCTATCTGATTGTGTTAGAATAAGATTTTTAAAAAAACCTTTTATTTAGTTATGTAACTTCTGCAAATTAAAGAATCAAGAGATGCCCCCCTGCCCCGGTTTTTCCCCTTCCAGTTCTGCTTCAGCACACCCTTTCTACTTCATCCTGTTCAGTATCCAGAACACAAGCCATATATGTAAATAATATACCACATAATTATTATACATATATACAAAAATAACATAGCTGGGAAATAAAAGGGAAAATGAATTAAAATCATGTATTCTTCAGTACATAATTCTCAGACATTTTTATACTGAAGATATAAAATGAAATACATGTTTGCACCTATATGTAGAATCACTGTGAACAGGACAGCTACAGATAGAGCATGATGTTGATACCCATGTGGATTGTTACTGAGTCCAATATACTTTGCTGATGATGTGATTTCTTGGTAAAAATGAATAAACAATATTCCCTTCTTCTACAAGGGAGTTACATAGTAAAAATTATTATGGAAATTATAAATCGAGCCTAGGTTTAGGTAGTTATAAACAGAACTTTTTGCGTCCACATGTTCTTAATGTGATTTTTAAAAATTAAATTATTTATTTATTCTCATTTATTATACAGGATGGCAGAATGCAATTCATTTCATAATACACATATAGAGCACAATTTTTCAAGTCACTGATTGTATACAAAGTATTTTCACAACATTCATGTCTTCATACATGTACTTAGGATAATGATATCTAACTCATTTACCATCATTCCTACCCTCTTGCCCCCTCCCTTCCCCTCCCTCCCCTTTGCCCTATTTAAAGTTCCTCCATTTCTCCCATGCTCCCCACACATCACCATTATAAGTAAGCATCCTCATTTCAAAGAAAACATTTGGCCTTTGGTTTTTTTGAGATTGGCTTACTTTACTTAGCATTATATTCTCCAACTCTATCCATTTCCCTGAAAAATGCCATGATTTTATTTTCTTTTAATGCTGAGTAATGTTCCATTGTGTATATATACCAAAGTTTCCAAAAGTTTTTATTCTGGAGAAGTAATCTAAGTGTTCACAGTACATTTAGTATCTCTGGTTTCAACCCACTAAGTGTTGGTGGCAATGCTCTTTGATAATTACAACAATTATCAAATTATCCCTGAGAGCAGTGATTCTCAATTTTTTTTCTTTATTACTCCCCAAAGGGGCTTCTAGGCATTTTTTAAAATTAAAATCATACTCTAAGTGAAATTTTAACAGCATAGTTATACTTTGGTTTATATAAATAAAACTATGATATTTGTCATCCCACATGATATAACTTTCTTCAATTTGGGAGCAAAATCTCCCCTGAAGAGAATATCTGTCTTACAAATACTAGATGGCCCTCACTGAGAACCAAGTTCATGTGGAGAAAGAGGAGTCATTGTGCCACTGTGCATGCATGACTGGGGTCTCTGATCTACCAGAAGTCCCCATGTTTGTGGTTATGTATGTTTGCAGTTTCTGCGAGACAGCAATAAACACAAATGTGAGCTGATATAAGTTTGTGTACACACAAAATCAGAGTTTTCCTATAAGAGTGCTAGAGTATTAATTCCAGGACATGTAAAAAACTCAAAAAAACTTAAAACCAAACCAAACCAACCAAAAAAACAAACAAACAAAAACAATTAATAAACGGGCAAAGGAACTGAAAAGGTACTTCAAAGAAATAAAAATAGTAAACAAATATGTGAAAAAATGTTGAAAATCTCTAGCAATTCAAGAAACAAAACTTAAAACTATACTGAGTTTTTTTTTTTTTTACCCCAGTCAGAATGGCAATAATCAAGAAAGAATATTAGTACCGATAAATGTTGGTGAGGATGTGGGGAAAAGAGTACACTCATATGTTGCTGGTGGGACTGCAAATTGGTACAACCACTCTGGAAAGCAATATGGAGACACCTCAGAAAACTTGGAATGGAACCACCATTTGACCCATTTGTCCCACTCCTTGATATATACCCAAATGACTTAAAATCAGCATACTACAGTGAAACAGCCACATCAATGTTTATAGCAGCTCTGTTCATGTTACCTAAGCTATTTAACTAACCTAGGTGCCCTCAACAGATAAATGGATAAAGAAAATGTGGTATAATTACATAGTGGAATATTACTCAGACATAAAGAAGAATGCAATTATAGCATTTGCCAGTAAATGGAGGGAACTAGAGACTATCATGGTAAGTGAAATAAGCCAGTCCCCCAAAACCAAAGGTCAAATATTCTCTCTGATAAGTAGATGCTAACAAAAAACAAGGGGGGTAAGAGAAGAATAGAAGTTCATTGGATTAGATAAAGGTAAATGAGGGGGAAAGGAGGGGGGATAGGAATAGGAAAGACAGTAGAATGAGTCAGACACAACTTTCCTGTGTTCATATATGATGAATACACAACCAGTGCAACTCCACATCATGTACAAC
Organism: Marmota marmota marmota; assembly: GCF_001458135.2. Taxonomy (NCBI): domain Eukaryota; kingdom Metazoa; phylum Chordata; class Mammalia; order Rodentia; family Sciuridae; genus Marmota; species Marmota marmota. Next base: position 33,657,488 of record NW_025999968.1, on the reverse strand, counting down.
CAAAAGAATTGGATTCTAATTAGAATACATTATACTCCATGTATAATATGTCAAAATACACTCTACTGTCATGTACAGCTAAACAGAATAAAATTTTTTTAAAAAGTGTTAGATCATCTCATTCTGTTATAAGTCTTTCAGTGACTTCCAATAATACAAAAGGCTTTATGGGCCTCTAAGGCCCTAAAGGTCCATTCCTCTCTCATCTTCCCTCTGTCTCCTGAGCATGTTGGCTTGTGGTCACACTCATGATCATGCCAAGCACACTCTCAACATCTCACACTTTGCACTTACTATGCCCTCCTTTTGAAATTCTTCCCTCTGATAAGGGCATAGCTTGTACCCTCACTTTTTTTTTTCAGATCTGTGACTTTGTTCAGTGAATGAATATGTCCTGATTGTGCATATAGTACTAAATAAATGGCAACTATGCACATTTTGGCATATGCACATTTACTTATGAGGACTGCCAGAATTTTTTTAATTGCTTATAAACTGAAAAAAATGACCACATATCTAACACTCTATAAATTCTGCCTTAAAAACATCAAGATTGTTTTTAATAGGAAAAAAATAACATGATGCTTTTGAATTGAAAGAGAGTATGGGCTCATTGCATTAAGCATAAAAGAAAGGTGCTTCATATTTTTCTACCTGTACATATTTTCATTTACACACACACATACACACACACACACACACACACACACTGAATATGATCATGGAGTACTTTGATATTGTCCTTAATTCTTAAAAATGATGATAGAATTTTTACAGGTGTTTTCCAAACGTGATCCCCAAATGACATTAAATACGAGAGTTGCTGCTTTACTTACACTAGAGCCTTGTGTGGAAAAGCAGAACTCATAATACTTAGGTTTATTGGGTGCACGTTTACCCCTGGTTTCGTGTTTAATTACTTATTCAGAAAAGCTTGCTGTGTGCCAATCAATTCTCTGAATTATGTCACCAGAGGTAAGTTTATTTCAAAATATAGTAAATGTGAGTTTTTAGCCAAGCTATTAAGTTAGAAAAATATCAAAATCAGCTAAAATAATTTCAAAACTGTTTGCATTATTTTTTAAACGTGAAAACCAGAGTGTTAAAATATTTTGTTTTCTATTAATTTCCTGAGTTGATTAAAAAATACATCTATAACTACCCTGGAATACACATCACACATCCTGTAATGCATATTTATCTTGTGCAAATATCAATGAAACATGTTCTTAACAGCATTATTTGGGGGCAGTCACCTGAACACCAATAGGAATCCCCAAATTATCTTCACATTTCAGGTTCTTCTCTATATGAAATCATTTTACACTCTCAAATCACACTAAATATTTGAACTTTGAAGGCTTCATTTTAGAAACTTCAACCCAAACGTTCATTAAAAAAGCAAGTTGTTAGTAGTCAAGGATAATTTGATTTAAAATAGCATCTCTCATATTATATTGTGGATTTCCTACTTGTAAATAAGTGTTTCTTCAAATGGATTATTTCAGAAGAGGGCATAAAGACACTATGTTTTTTAAATCAATATTGAAAATTTAGTTAATTGGTATCTAAGTATGTAAATGGATACATTTTATTAAATAAGTTAAAGATGTGGTAAAGGAATTCTAAGATATCTTCTCAGTTTTCCATAATTGTTGTGGACCCATTCATCTTGTAATAAACAATTTTAATTTTGGAAATGTATTTGTCAAAAGGAGAAGGACATCAACATCAATAATGACTAAATATTGAACATTAATTGACTCTGGCAGGGCACAGATTAAAAGCCTAGGCAATAGCTGTACACTAAGATTACAATTAGAGATAATAAATAAAATATTTTTTATATTTATATTTTGTTTTTAGTCAAAAGTAGATAATTTGGAAGTTATTACTATATTAGGAAATTATATTTTAATTCAGTAAATAAGGGGTAGGTAAATAATCACTAAAAATTACTGAATAAAACAAAATTAGACCAAGCTGGGCATGGTAGCACAGGACTTTACTCCTGGTAATTGAGAGACTAAGTATCCTGATGGCAAGTTTAAGGGCAGCCTCCACAATTTAGCAAGACCCTGTCCTAAAATAAAAAATAAAAAGAATGTGGGATGAAGCTCAGTGGTACAGCACCCCTAGGTTCAATCACTGGCTTGAGGGTTAGGGGGACACACGATTAGGCCCATTTTTTTTTTCTAAGCTTACTGCATGTAGAAGGTTTGTCCATTCATTAATTCATTATTTATTAAGGACTCATGTCTAAACTGTGTTATTTTAGGTTTTAATATGAAGATGCTACACTTAGCTACAACTTAATGGTTAAAAGATGTAAGAATTCATATTTAGGTTTCTGCATTTTGTAAACTGAAGTACTCAAAGTCTTTGAGTGTAGACATTATAAATGTGAATCAGTTTACTTTTTTACTTACAACAATATTTAGTGATAGAGGAGGGAAAATTGAGGGCTTTCGGAATGGCTAATGTCACATATAGATGTTAGATGATGAAGAGGAAGAGGGAGAGATCCCTAATTTGGAAGCATTTTAATTAATTAAGCTGCTGAAAAAATTTACACATATCCAACATGTGAAGACCAATACCAGACTACCATGAATCGAGATCAGTGAACTCAGTATGCTCTATAATCATGAGTTCCAGGAAAAGAAGAAGGTGATAAATATAGGACTCTGCAGGTAAAACCAACAAATCTTCAATAATTTCTAACACATAAAATAAAAATATATAGCAATTAAAATAGAATGGATTTCTTGGCAAAGACACAGCACTGAAATTTCTCTAATTTTCTTCAAGATTTAATCCTGGTATTTATGAGATTTGTGAAGTATTCTTTGAATTTCCATTCAGGGAGCAATAATACCACACACACACACACACACACACACACCCCACACTTTTTTGGTATATAACCCGATCTTCAGTGGGTTTTGAGAGTGCAAATGTAAAAATGCAAAGCATTTCTTAGCTTTTATTATGACATCTTATAATTTATTTGAGAAACAAAAGAAATAATTAAGATTTGAATTGTAGTTTGATTTGTCTTATTTTTTTTGAAACTTGAAGAGAATTGTTTCTTCCATTAAATTATCTTCCTAAATCTCTTCTCCTTAAAACTTATCACTGTATCTCTTGGTATTACAGACCATAATAGATGTATATCACCAGCCTTTCATTGCAATCTGTAAGTCACATTTTCTCATTGCATACTGTAAACTGAGTTCTGTATCAAGCACACAATATGCTCTCAGGGAGTAATTCTCTATGTTGGTAAATATCACGGATATGTATGTGCAACAAATAGATAAAGGAACATTATGAGAGAAGCAAAATGTAATATTAATAATCACAATACCAAGAATAATAATTATACTATCACAGTCAGAATCCTCAGTGTGTGAGCACTTGTGTTTCACAACTTTATGGACACTTTGCCAGATCTTCACAATTTGTGGGAGAGAACATATTGTTATCTCCATTTAATAAGCAAAAACAGAGGCTCAGAGTGAACATACCATTTCTCAAGCTTATGCACCAGGCTTGAATTGGGACCTTGCTATATCTGCCTGAAAGGTGCTTATGATACAATTACCATATAAAATGAGGATTTGGAAACATATTGGAACATCACAGATTAAATTTGATCAATTATATTGATCATTTCTCTATTCTTTATTATATATTACTTCTCACAGGGAAATGATTTTGATGATTCTTTTCATGACACTTTCCTTTATAGATGAAGTTTCCTTGGCAGTAAATGATGAAATTTCTAGCGCAAGCCCACAACCTTCTTGCCCACAGACTGTGCAGTTTAAAAAGCTGCTCTGGGAGGACCTGCCCCACTAGTGCTTCAGGTAAATGGGCTGCCAAGATGTCTTCAAATTAGCACTCACTCTTTCTCAGTCCACTTCTTGTTTTTATCATCTTACGTCACAGAAGAACTTCCACATTTTCCCTCTGTTTCTGAAGAAGAAAATATCATAACAAAGCTAGAAATTTAAAAAAAAATGTTGATGGATAGAATAACTTCATTTTATTTATTTATTTTTATGTGGTTTTAAGGAACAGACCCAGTGCCTCACACATGTGAGGCAAGCCCTCTGCCACTGAACTACAGCCTCAGCCCCCAAAAGTAGACATTTTAATTCTAATGATTTCATGGATTCTTTCTTTTGGGACAAAAATAAGAAGTGAACTAAGATTAGATTACAAATTTGAGACTGCTTAGCATTGTATTCCATTAATTAAAAGGCACCAAACTGACATATAATGTTAAAATCTTAATGATGAAGGTATTAAACAGATTCAAAGAAAAAAAAACATAAGTGGTTCCTTTGGCAGGGACTTCGGACACATTGCAGCACGGATACATTCATCACGACATTTCCTCAGCACCCTGTTCGCCTTCATTACACTCTCCAGAACTAAGTGAGCTCCAACACATAAAAGTTTTTAACACTTCTGTAACCTAGGAACAATTTCAAATGGCAAATAATAGGTAGTTTCTAGGAAGGACTAGAGAACAGTAAATTTTGAACTTGTCTTTTTTTTTTTTTTTCAAAATAACAAGTTCTCCAAGAACATTGTATTCTTAGGCATGGTTTTATTCTACCCTTGGGATAAAAATTTATAAGTTAAACCACTGATTTAAAAAATCACTCAATTGGAAAGTAATGGTAAACTGATATAAATATGCTACCTAGTCATATTTGTTGGATTACATTTGTATCATAGGCAAAATCAACAACAACAAAAAACACTATATAGATTCCCTTTCTTCCAGTATCTTTCAAATTTATGAAAAATGTTATTAGAACCAAAATTATATGAGAAGTCATCAAAAGGATATAGTTAAAAACATCACACTATAATAATTTAGGGTCCTATTGCTGTAGCAAAATTCAGGATAAATACTGTGCTTACTAAAGTTAAGGTTACAGACCCTCATACTATTCATTCTCTTAAATTTCTCACCCTTTCATAATATGTGTATACACATTTCATTTCTACCACTTGTATCAAAACACAAAGTTGTAGTAGTTTTTTAGTGTCTGAAAACATGCTTCTGTGCAGTTTTAACCTTTCAGTATGAAAGGGTTGAGAATGGATTACCTGGGGAACTGCTTTTCTATTCATGTGTGTGACAGCTGAATGCAGCTGTTTTCTTAGGCATCCATGGAACAGCTGAGCACTCTCTCCTGGTCCCCAGATATGAAACTAAGGGAACTTGAAGCAACAAAGTTACATTGGAATGTATCTGATGAAGGAATTCACTTTCCCTTCATCTGCTACAGCTTTAAGTTATTGACCTTTGTGGCATAGTTATGGGTAAAATCCTTTTTTTGTAACTCTTGTCCTTTCTACAGAGAGGTGTATATATTAACAAAACCATATCCACCATAATTGTATATTAGGGGCCCAGTCTTCCATTTTTTTCCCAAATTGAAGTCTTGGTCTTAGAAATTTAACTGAGTGTAAAGTCCTTATCATCTGGTGTTTGTGTTCATCTTCAGATAACAGGCATAGCAATCTGGAGAATTGGAATAAAACAAATCTGCTTTTATTCATTGGGAAGAGATAAAATGATGTGGTGTAAGGTACTCAAGATGTTTCAGATTCTGCCATCAGTTAAACTTGGTTTTCTGAACAGTCCAGTACTGAACAAATGGGGAGGGGGAAAATAGGACTGTGCTTTAGTGCAAAGGCTATATTGCTAATATAATAATCCCATTGCAAGTAAAGCAAATACCATGTCCATTTAGTGAAACTAGAGTATAACTAAATCATTGGTGTTTTTTTAAATGCTATTTTAATTAATATTAGTGGTTTCAGCTTAAATGTACCTTATTTTACAGAAACAGAATATAGAATATATGTACATATATGTACATATGTGTATATGTACATATATGTATAATATAAGCACATATATATTACACATGTGTAATATATGTGTACATATATGTATGATTCAACCAAATTTATTGTATTTCAGTTCTTTTCCTTCTATAAATTATTGAAAAATTTCTCTAGACCATTTTGCCGTTAAGAAATAATAGTTTATTCTAGCTATTCTTCATCATCTTGACTTTAACTCATTGTTCCATTGAGATTATATTCTTTAATTTCAACTGTATAATTTCCAAAGAATTAATGACAGAGTCAATATTATTTCTTCCAAAAATATCACTCCACACATGATTATAGACATGCAATACTATGTTGTTCTCCATTAAAAGAAATATGGTGGACTTTTCTGAATTTCACAATGACATATGGTCTATTCTCAAAGTATCCTCATGTAAAGATAATCCTCTTTGGTTTTGTAACTTTTGCTAAAGTAATGCATGAGATCTCTGTGCTTGCAGTGCAACTGGTAGCTCAGATGATTACAGAAAGGAGATCAGCTCCGCAGAGAAGGTAGTGACCATTGTATTATGACATACATTTCTGGCTTTTTATCTTCAAGAAAACATATGATACTTTTGCTGACAGGGTCCAGTCACCCCATGTTTGTTTGATGGCAAATCCTATCAGCCTTTCATGTTTCCCAGTTATCTAAACTGTTCTGTAGTCTTTGTTTTGGTGCATCCTGGATTCTAACCTTTGCCTGAAAGTAATACTACTTTTATTTTAGTTCGACATAAAGCTATTGATTTTTTGTGTGTATCTATCTCATTATATGACCAACATATATTTTCTCACTTGATTAAAAAAGGAGCAAATGATAATAAAGTTTCTATCTTTTATAATTTTATATCATTATTTAAAATTATTGAATATGATGTCTTTGTAAAAAACATTTCTCAAAAATTCATAAAATATAATTAGTTAGGAAAATGAGGAAGAGACAAACATAAAGAGAGAAACAAATTATTTTTTTCAAATAAAAAAATTTAGAAACCTATCTAAATGGCTCCCAGCTTTTCAAAATTGGGGCTCTGAAAGAAAAGTATATACTTAATATATACTTAATACTGTCTTGCAGTATTAAGCTCTTGGGAAATTATATAGTATATGATATTGTTAATAAAGTGGCAAAGATGAAATGTAAAATTCGATAAATAGTAAGTTTTCCAAGTTATTTTTTTTTTAGTTTCAGGGCATTACTGAAAGACTGTCTTTTAATAATTCTAATATTTCAAAAATTTCTACAAGTGACACTTGACCTATAGCCAGTGACAGAAGAAAATTAGTAGATGGTTAAAAATAACCATAGAAAGTTTCTTTTAAAGTGTTGAGATGGGATGTTAAAAATAAAACATCAAAACAAAAATGTACTGTGGAATCTTTATGGAGGAGCTATTTTTTCCCCCAGAGGTTATAAGTATTGGCAACATTAAATGAAAGAGAGAGTTGTAAGTGTGTGTGTGTATTTGAGGGTGCTAGTAGTAGGTTACATATATGAATGAAACAGTTTAAACACAAGGTGCTTCAGCTATTGAGTTGTTCCTGAAAAAATTTATTGAAGCTTGCAATTTTGAGGTCAATAATTAAGTTCATATCTGGAACATTTATGTAATGGGTACTCAGAGCTTCCTGATTCAATTAGAATTTTAATAATGTACTCTAGATTTTTTTTGACATATAATTCCTTTTTCTTTCCATGTAGTTTTACAATTTCATCTGCAAATTTGATAGGGAAATACAAGCATGGAATGAGCAACATGTTTCTTGTAATCTTGAATTATGGAATAGAAAGACTATGTGAACATTATGGTTTTGGTATAGACTTTCTATGTAGCAGTAAAAGGATGGTTTAGATAAAATTACAATTCTGGTTTTATATTCCTGAAAATGTACTAAAATTTTTATTTTCCCTAATATAATGAAATTCTGCCTATAAGAGCTTTGGTAAAAGAACAAATGCTACAAATTCGTCACATTTACTGTGTTGAGTTATGCTTGTAGGAACCTGAAGAGTTGATTCTACTTCCTTAGTGAAATACTCTCCAAGTCATTATTGGATACATCATTCTGTGTCCTTCCCTGCTTAGTTTGTTACTTTGCAGATGCTATTTTAGTAGGTATGAGCTCTTTCCTTGGTCCCTAGTAGATTCCAATATTAAAGTTATTTTCTTAGTTTCTATGTGTGTTTACAAAAATGTATTAATATTTCCTCATTCATAAATTTTTGTGTAGCAATAAGGTTAGTTGGTAACAATAAAAATTTGATTTATTTCTTGGTTATAATCTACTGTAAGGATAAATGTAAACATTTTGTAAACCAAAATAAAATGATTTTATTTATAGTAAAATTATTACATATTTGTTACCCATGTTCTCTAAGTTTTCCATGTGACTACATTTTAAAGTTACTTTATTTTGGGGGAGGGACCTGGGATTGAACTAGGGGGCACTTAACCACTGAGCCATCCTCAGTCCCTTTTTTATATTATTATTTAGAAACAGGTTCTCACTGAATTACTTTGGGCCTCTTTATGTTGCTAAGGCTGGCTTTGCACTTGCAATCCTCCTGCCTCAGCCTCCCGAGCTGCTAGGATTACAGGTGTTCTCCACCATGCCTGGCCTTACTTTTTATGTTTGAAAATGACTGAATTATACAGGTTCTAGTATATTTGTTTAAGTTTTTATATTTTACATTTAACACCTTTTTTTGTTTGTAGCTAATATTTTGATAGATGTCTTTATATATAAACATTGGTTGTGGGTGAATTATATTCAGTAATGTATTCTAAAAACATTTACTTAAATTGTATACTAATTTATATTCTCATATTTGATTGACAGTTTTGAGGAGTTCTTTTATTCATGCCTATATTCATTCTATATTGAGTTTTCACAATGTATTAGGCATTCTATTTGATGATGTAAATGATAGTCTTGTCTTTGAACTCAGAATTTCAAGAAATAAGCAAAATTATAAACAGAGTTAAGAAGTTGAACAAATATAAAAATATAATTAGTTCTAGCTACTCAAAGCATGTGTAAAAAGGAAATATTTAAGGGTACGACAGTTTCTCAAAGAACATAAATGCAATACATTTTGAAGAGGAAGATGTCTTTAACAATTGCTTAAGTCTTTTTAGAATTTCAGAAGTCCATAAAAAGAATATGACAAAAAAGTCTTATAAAGTTTCTGATATAGGCAACAAAGAATTTAAATTTTCTTAGACATTCTGACCTACACAAAGAGGTGTGACTTGACATTCTTTTTTAAAAATACTTATTTTCTAGTTGTAGTTGGACACAATACCTTTATTTTATTTATTTATTTTTTATGAGGTGCTGTGGATCTAACTCAGCACCTCGCACATGCGAGGCAAGCGCTCTACTACTGAGCCACAACCCCAACCCAACTTGACATTCTTTGAAAATTAGAAATTCCCATTGACATTTCTCAGGTAGACATTTATTGTTGCCATTTAAAACCTACTATAAAACTTTAAATTCATTAGGAAAAATGAGTATTCCTCTACACATATTTCATAAGATCCTCCCAAAGAATATCTATTAAGTTGAATATATGCTTTCCACCACAATTTACTCATTGTTGGAATCAACTGATTTGTGTCTAGAGAAATTCCTTAGTTCAGAAATTCTCAATTTCATCTACTCTCCCCACTCAATGTCAAGGTGTCCTTTGATTACTGTTTGGTGTTTCCAAGAGGTTTATTGGGGGGGAAAAAAAAGGAGTCCAAGGTTCTTTACTGCCCTCACCTTGTCTCTTTGGCATGGAGATCACCAGACTGAACTCTCCAGGTTCTATAAGCAGAACTCAACACAGTAAATGTCATCAATTTGTAGCATTCATTCTTTTACCAAAGCTCATATAGGCAGAATTTCATTATATTAGGGGAAAATAAAAATTTTAGTACATTTTCAGTAATATAAAACCAGAAATGTAATTTTTTAATTTTTTATTAGCTACACATGACATTACAATGATCTTGGCAATCCATACATTTGCAGAAATGTAATCTTATCTAAACCATCCTTTTACTGCTCCACAGAAAGTCTATCCCAAAACCATATGTTCACATAGTCTTTCTAGTCCATAATTACAGATTACAAAAACATGTTGATCATTCCATGCTTCTATTTCCCTATCAAATTTGCAGATGAAATTGTAAAATACATGGAAAGAAAATGAACATCATGTGTAAAAAAAAATCTAGAGTGCATTATTAAAACTCTAATTTGATCAGGAAACTCTGATCACTCTAGTGATCTCCATGGAGAAGTTATTTAGACTTTACCTTTTGGTTAGTTAAATCACCTACGAATATGACAAATACAAAATTTCATTTTGACATTAACCCATCTGTCCTATTGTCGTAGATTTGGAATATCCATAAAAACTTAAAGAATATACAATATACAGTATAATTATATAATATAAAATATAATTATATAATATCCAATTATACTCACACAACACACATATTTGTTCTACATTATGATTTCCAATGTATTTTACTGCACCTGTGTTAATTTCATTGAAATATTAGAAAATTGAAAACTTAGGACTTAATGGATTAAGGGTGATTGGTTTATCACAATTTCCTCCAATTTTTCCATCCCACGCCACCTGTAATTTTTTCCAAGCATTATGTCCTTAAATTTTTTTGGTTTGGGAATTCTGAAATGTGTTATTTGTAGCTTTCTGGAGATACCTATTTATGGTCAACTAGAAGGAAGTCTTTGAAAGTGCCTACTCAGAGAAGTTCCTTCTGGAGTATGATAAACCTGATATATTTGAAACTGTTTTAAAATTGGCGGCAGAGATGACTGAGGAAGTGAGGAATGAGTTTTCTACAGTTTGGCTGTTCTCTGAGGGAACTTGGTGCAAAGGAGAAAACACTGAATTAGAACTCTCGAAGTTGTGGGTTAGCTGACGAATCTTAGGCTTTGGAGAGTAATGGATTTCTTTATTATTCTTGGGCCACAAGATTTAGAATTTATTTATGAATTTAGATTTCATAGTGAAAATGCTGAATCAGCCTGCATGTCCAGAGAAGAAATTGGCAATAAGATCAATAATTTAGGGCTGGGGTTGTGGCTCAGTTGTAGAGTGCTTGCCTAGCATGCATGAGGCGCTGGGTTCAATCCCTGGCACCACATAAAAATAAACAAATAAAATAAAGGTATTGTGCCCATCTACAACTAAAATAAATAAATAAATATTTTAAAAGATCAGTCATTTATTATTTCTGTGTGTCATAAATATCAGATCTATAAGTATTCTCTTTATGAATCATGAGAAGAAGAATAAAAGAGATTAAAGAAAAAAGATACGAGGTGAGACATAATTGGATACTGAGAAATTCAGGAGAAGCAGAGCAAGTAAAATCTATAATGGCCCCAGCCTGTATTGCTTGGCGTTCCCATTGATCTGTCCATCAGAGCTGTCTAGCTCTCTCTTAAGCCAATAAAACAGAACACAAAATGGCCAAAGCATGAGTGAAACAAAAGTCATATGCTTAGCAATTAATTTCAGGGTTACTTTAATTTACTGGAGGAAGTTTCCTGTTTAAAAAAAAAGTTTATTGGCATACCTCTTCTGAACATTCAGCAATATTATAAGGGACACATTTCTTTCCTCTAAATTTTCTATATCACTTTTTGGAAGATTAGTATAGATAACGGGACTTTGAGTTTCAATTTCTGAATGTGGAGAATGGAGTAGATCTCTTTCTACTATTTACATATATACAAATGCATACATAGGTACATGTACATATTCACACGCGTGCACACACACACACACACACACACACACTCACACACACACACACCCATTAACCTATAGCGTCTTATGGGATGATAGCAAAGAGAAAAGACATTGGCTGTTTGGACCAATGAGTCCAGAGGCAGACAGATGTGAAATCCATCTCCTTCTCCTATAACATGACAAGCAGATTTAATCCTAAAATAGTAGTTTCATTACTGTATTTCTAAAATACACAGGCATTTTATGGCTAAATTCTGAAAGTCTTCTTGAATTTCCATAGGAAGAGAATAAATAACAATTCTAAAAATAATGTATTTATCAAACTCCAGTGATAAAACATCAACTCTTAAGTTATTCAAATCAAAGTTTCCATAATATTTGCTATTTCTAACTTCCTTCCTATTATCAGATGTGAGGATTTTTGTTACATAGCTAGCATTTGAATATCCACAAATATCTGTAACATATTTGAATGTTATGTAGAAGAGGTAATATCAAGTCACATACATGGCCTTAGGACGTATTTTTAAAAAGTCTTTCTAAGTCCAAGGAATGGTAAGAGTTAACTAGAAAAGCCAAGCAAAACTCTTGCAATGAAATTCAGAACAATATTGCAGATGTGTGATGCTTACAGGGGGTGGAGCCCATTTATTCTGCATGCATATTTAATATGTAAAATTATTTTTACATCCTAAAACAATCTCTTGGAAATGCTACAAACTGTAAAGTGAGGCAGTCCGGATGCATTCCTAAATATAAAGAAAGAAAAAAAATGCACCAATAGTAAAAAATCCTGGTTACTCACGATTCTTTTCACCTCTCCACCTTGACCCAGCTTTCATTCTGCCCGAGACACCCACAGGAGAAGTTATTTCTGCCATCAAGAGCAGCAGCATCAGTAACAGCACAGCCATGCCAGGTAAAAATAACCTCTGTGGAGAGTCCTGTCACCGACGAACCTGAAGGCTCTTAGTGGGAATAGAAACCTGGAGCCAATCCTGTCATTTTATCCAACAGAAGTGCAAAGATGCTGTTTTCCCCATAATTTTTAAAAAAGCAGGTATGTTCTCATCAGACTTTTCCATTTGAATTATTCAAGAAATATTTTTTAAAAATTAGAAGGAACGTAAAGCCTTTCTCTATTCATGAGCACAAATATCAGGAGAGAGAAGCTGACAGTTTTCCTGGTCTTTTGCAGCTACTAGTTCCTAACCTGCTCATGCCATCTCTCACTCCTTCCAAATGTTTGTCAACATTTTTCATAACATGGCAATAGGAAAAAGCTGAGATTTCAACATTTTCCCACCTACCCATTCTGTACCACAGATTATAGTACTTGACGAAACAGAATATTTAATTTTGGCACTGCAAACCACACCTCATTTCAAACAGAGGTGGTTGTTAAGAAAAGGAAAAAAAAATCCACTTGTTCACAGGGCTTTATCTAACATCTTGGAAAAGGAATTAGGTGTATAAATATCTGCTGCTAATACATGATAAAAATACCTCTGAGAAAAAGGGGATGGTAATAAACAATCATCATTCCTACTCAGCTCGTACCCTGCAGTCTCTGTATTCAGAGAATAATGTATAAAGACAGTCTGCCAAAAATATCTCGGATTCATGAAGCAGGCAAGATGTAATGTACAATGCACATTCTAGGATTATCTGCAGTGCATCATAAACACTTGTTTTCTTTGTAAATATATATTGGTATATTCCAACTCTTCTGTTCCCCACATAATAATTTTTATCACCTCATGGGCTGAGCAGATTTTTTAGCAAATCATACTTCTGTGTTTTACAGTGAAGTCTATTTCCTATGGGCAAAACAAAATATTGTCTTGGTTATTTTGGACCTCTACTGTAATGACCTAAGAGGCTTGCCCTCACAAAGGGGAAAATTTATTTATTCTTAATAATAAAAACAAATGTACGCTTCCAAGAACATTATAGGGCAAAAATATACATACATTTATTTTACAAGAGCATAAAACTATTTTTAGATACTGCTAAACACATAATAATATTCTACAACCTGACCTACTTCTATAATTAAATAGTTCACACAGCTGCCAAAATATATTTCTAAAACACATACCAGATAATATGTTATTTACTGTCAGTCTCTTGTTCTATAGCAGAGAAAAAATTGAAAAAACAAAACAACAACAACAACAAAACCAAGATCCATAGCAGGCAGGCATGTAGCATAAATAGATAAAGTTGGCTGGTGTAATAGGGGGAAGTGGGAGTTGTGGCCATGTGTAGAGAGTGTCCCCTAGATGGTGGCAACTGCCTCTAAAATTCAGTGGAACATCATTATGTGGGCTGCAGTTTCACAGTTGCTAGATGTTTAAATTTTTAAAAAGAAGTTGAAAATTCTGATTATGAACACTCCCCTAATTTTTAAAACAAAGAAACACAATTCAGAACTTAAATTGGTATATCAAGCAGAATATTCTGAATGTGGTTCTAATTTTCCAGATTCATTGATTAAAAAAAAGGCATTGAATGCTCACAAAATGTCAGATATTTTATTAATAGCAACTAAGCATAAAGTAAGCTTAATATATATATGATTTTTCATGTACTATGATAAATGCAATGAAAATTCTGTGGTATCATGGAGGAGAAAATATCTGATTAACTGGGTGTATCAAGGCATGCTTTTCATTTTTTGTTACTTCTACCATAAGCAACACAATCTAGTCATACCAGGAAGTTCTCCATTCTCTGAGAAACACGAATGTCAGATCTTTTTTTATAATCCTATTAATGATCAAGAACTTTACAAAGGTTTATCTTCTCAAATTTTCCCAGGAATAATTATTCATTTTTTCTCATGACTTGTTTTCCTGCAAGTAGAGAGCTCAATACTTCCAGTTTTAAAGTTGTGTGTGTGTGTGTGTGTGTGTGTGTGCATGAGCATGCACAACACTAGCTGTGTAGCTCATTTTGGACCTGGTTGTGTTTTCCTTATCCTAAATTCAGTAATGATTGCTCTATATAGAAGAAAATTATCAAAAGTTTGTTCAATTGATGACACATGTTACTGTGTAATGTATATTAATGTGAATGGGTAGATTTCAAAATTTAAATGTGACATTAATAGAGCCAAGATAATGTCTTTCATCTCTGGATATATATTTATTTATGTATTGTCCCTTGTTTTCTTTGGCTACTAGGATTATGGGATGTTACAGATAAATAGGAAATCCTAGTAATATTTATTCCCTTTTAGTTTAAGTCAATCATAATCATCAAATAAAGGCGGCACCTCAGTCTGCTATAATCCACACTACCCTAGTAAAAGACTAAAGCTTATCTTAGACATTAACTTTCATATCATGAGTATTGAGAGATCATCACTGAGGCACAATTATAAATATAGTAAGCTGCATCTATAAAAACATTCTAAGACCAGCTTTCAAATCTGCAAACTTTCAGTATAAATGCCCTGGAGATTATCAGCAGATGGACTTACTCTGCTCTAAAATAATGAATTGGTACAATGCCAGTTATTTGGCAGTCACATCCTAAACCGCATATGTCCAGATCTATTTCCACTTAGAACATTAAGAAGGCAAAGTGCATTTCTGCACTTTATCTTTCCTCTTGTTTCAAGTACTCCTTCCATTTGTCTGTGAAAACGCATCTTGTTCTGTGCCATGGAGTTAGGCAATGAGCAGTCTCATTTCTTCTGAGTGAAACTGACCAGTACATTCATGTCCATTGTCCTAATAAATACATCTTGACTCATAGAAGTTAATGGGACTGATTGAAAGCCTCCTATCATTGATTCATTCAACAGATGTTTTCTGAGCACCCAACATGAATCAGGCTCTAGGTAATTATAGAGGTGTTGAAATGAATCAATAGATGTGGTCCCTTACTTCATAGAGATGACCTTCTAGTGAACAGAAAAGACATGATATTCTGAGATCCCATTCTTAAGTTCATAATTTTAAATTGCATATGCAATGAAGTAAAAAGAAAGATTTAAAAAAGAAATTATAAAAGAGGGAATTAATTTAAAAGTCTTTGAGGAAGTGTACATTGAGCATAGAGAAAAGATGAATAAGCACATTTGAGGCAAAAGTGGGAAAAGCAGAAAACAGGTATACAGAAATCTTGTGCAAAATTTAGTCATGCATAAAAGAGCTTGTACATGTTACAATGCATGATTAAATTATGAAGTAGGGATCTTTCCAGTTTGAGTCTTAGAACATGCTAAGGATTCTGAAGTGTATGTAAGGCTTTATAAAGGAGGAATTTTTGCATTAAAGGGTTACTGTCCCTTCAATAGAGAGAGTATGTTGGAAAATGTCAAAATGGAAGAGGAAAAGACCAGTTAGGAGACTATTTCATTATTTAAATGAAAATCTATACTTACAATAGTAGAAATGAAGAAAATTGAATAGATTGGGAGCATATTACATAAAGAGAATGAATAATATTGGCTAATGGGTTGCACAGATGGTGAAGGGAAAGGGTTCTAGCTGTCACTGGGCTTAGGGATAGACTTCTGAGATAATACAGTTTTCAAGCAGATTTGGGAATCTTGGATGAAGCTGTATTGTTACTGTATTGTTAAATAACATTCAAAAATGTCACTATCATTTCAAACCAGTTAGGAAACAAATACTAAAATTTGTGTAAGAAGGAGAAAATTACATCTCACTGTAAAAAAATAAAGACCCTGAACTAGTGAGAACCATCAATTCTCAAATAAGGAACATTTGAATTAAATAAAATCAGAATGATTAAAATACGGTTAATGAATTTAGAGGGAAAGGAATTATAACTGGAAACCTAGTTAAAATTATTTTATCAGTCTAGGCAAGTGTCAATAAATGTCTTAGATTTCTGGCAATAAAGATGGACAGATGCACAGATATGAAAGGGATAAAATGGATAAGACTTGGTGTTACTTTGGTGGGAAAACATACCTCCATATTGTCAGTTATAGACAGTACTCTTCATCCATGAATAATCATAGTGGCAACTTCTTGGACTATCAATCAACATTAGCATGGATGTTAACTCCTTGCCATATTCTATAAGATGATGAAATATTCTGGTTTTTATTAAATAACTTTCCAAAATGTTACTATCACCGGTCATAGTATCTTAACTACAACTACAGAAGGTAAAAGAATGTATTTATTCCAGTGGAACTTGGTAGAAATCTGCACAAATGTTACCTCAAACTAATTTTGGAAAGTTAGGCTAATTATTCATACTTTCTAGCTAAAAACACACCAACAAACAAAATTTCTCTAATATATAAGAGAGTCAAAGAATTCTTCCACTGTTAATAAAATATCTAGATTAGAAAATGGCATGGGTTCTGTATTAGTTTCAAAATATTTTACAAATTCTTTGGTACTCCCTCCTTCAGAACATAGATATGAATTTTCACCCTTTCTGAGTGTGGTCTGGTATTCTAGTAATAATAAAATGGAAGTGACAGTATGACTGGGAGACAAGACTGTAAAAGTCAGAGATATCCTTCTCATTCTCTGTCTTTTTGATATTTGCTCTGGGGCAACCAGCTGCCATTTTGTGAAGACTCTGGCAGCATATGGGCAAGTGTACACAGTAAGAATCTGGGGTATCAGCCTAATACCCAGCAAGGGATTCGGGTCTACTTAACAACCTCTTGTGTGAGCTTATGGGTCCTGATGACTACAGACCAGGCCAGGCTTACAGGTAGCTCTTAACCTTCAAAAGACAACCTGAGCCAAAACCCTCAACCAACCTGCTCCCATATTCCTGATCTTTTGAAACTGTGAGAGACAATAGCTCTTTCTTATTTTACACTGCTGGACATTAGGGGTAATTTATTATACAATGATTGATATCTACTATAGCTTAGATAGAAAGCTCCCACTCATTCTTTTTATACCACCTATTTCCAAAACCATGATTTTGATTCCCATGTTAGCTGGTTGATAAAGGCTCTGGTGGCCATGACAATTTCCATCAACCACTTCACTGTCTAATCTCCATAGTTTGAGTTGAGCCAAGGAAATTATATTAATATGTTAATATGCAGGACACTAAGAGGCAGAGATGCATTCTATTCAATCTTACAGATTGATTTTATGTTTGATTAGCAAAGTTTTGTGTTTTGTATGTTTTTAAGTCATGCATTTAGCTCTCAGTTCACGAAGTTCTTAACATTAACAGTTCCTAATTTGCTGCTCCAGCCAGATGGCCATGCACATTTAAGTTACAGATCTGGTTTCAGAATGTATATTAAAATCAGATTATTGTAAAAATACCATCACTATCTCAAATAAAATGCCCTTGTTGTACAGGACATGCTAAATTAGATCCCTTGCATATTATTTGATGCATTGTAGATCCTTAATAAATATCTCAGATAATTTTTGAATCATTGATAGGATATTCAATAGAAAGAACATCAACATGGGGAAACAAACACTGTGAATGGTGGTGTTTAGCATTCTTGCCTTTATATTTCCACCAGGAAGCCCTACATGTAACTCCGGTTCCTGCGTTTGAGAGGAATGTGAGTGCATTTCTTTAAAAGACTGACTGATGAAAAAGGATTTCTTATTGATTAAAAGGCTTCCCCTATGGTTTTTGGTATCATGTTGTAGTAATCAATAGTATCATGGCACATTAGAAATGAACCAGAACTTAAAGATCAACTGTAATTACTTTTACTTATCTGAAGTGGATTCAGCAGATATATAAAGATAAATGTAGGCTAAAAATAGTTTCACAAAGATGATTGTGTTCCTAATGTCATGTTGATGAAAAAGACTTCAGCCATGATAACCTTTCTACCATGATAACCACTTCCCACTGTTAATTAGAGCAGCTATTTATACATAGTCTCAATAATTGTTTAATTGGACGAATAAATTAACAAGCAAAATTAAGGCAAACTGCTTTATGCAAATAACATTAACACCATTTTTTAAATTGGGCACCGAAATATATAATAGACTACTAGCAGGCTTGAAATTCTTTTAGTAGTTATGTGAGCAAGAGAGGGGATTATCCATAAAAGGATAGAGGGAAAGAGATACTATTTGTGCTAACGAGTTATTAGACATAACCATGCTCATAAGTTCACAATCTAGCTGCCCAGACAGCAAACCAACTTTGAAAAAGAAGTAAGAATGCAAGTAAATCATATTCTAAGGAATTATAGAAATCACTCAAGTGAAAAGTTGGCCAAGGACAAATGACTAGTATTAGCACATTCAGCTTAGGAGTTAAAAGAGGAGAAAAGAGACCTAAATATTCTTTTGCAAGACCATGTCAAGAGGACCTTGCCAAGCTTGAACAGACAGCATTTGTACGAAAAGCTGTAGTGAAAAGAAATTATTGTCATATACCATAAAACATCCATTTAAGGCACATGGAGCCCAGTGTGAGAAATATGGAGTATTGGCACCAGTTCTGAGCAAGTAATATGAGGATGCAGTCAGGTATCCTAATAAATTGAAAATAATGTAAAATATCAACAAATTGAAAAATCCTAAGTTTTTATTTAGACAAGGTGACCTATTTGTCATGTCAACACATCTTACACATTGGAGTCACCTCAACTGGACTTTCATGATACTTGAATACAATCAATATTATTGTATAGGACTGTAACTGTGGCCATTGCTCATGATAATGGGTTGCCCTTAAAGGTTTGTGGGAGTGTTTGTGAAGTTGAATAAAATAGTTGCCACAATCTCACATGTTCATTTATGCACGGTTTTCGCAATTTTATAGAGAGGTGGAGTCTATTTCAATATCACTTAAATCTGGATTAGTCTTGTGACTTGTGTTGATCAAGAGAATGGAACAAAAAAATGCATCTTACTTTTGGAGTTGAGTCTTCATATACCTTACAGCATAATCTGGCTCTCTTGGAACTCTGCCAAGGGACTGCAACAAAAGCAATTTGGTCTCTTACTGGAGGTGAAGAGGCCATGTGGAGAAGAACAACCACCCTGTAGCAGACAGCACCAGCTGCCAGGCATGGAAGAAAGACTCCAGTGGATCTTCCAACCTAGTTGATAGCAACAAATATGTTCTACAATGGAACTATGTCAATCAAATCCATACATGTTTGTGGAAACTTTTGATTCAATGTCCTGCTCTATAAAATGAGGATAACAATACTCTAGGACTTGTAGAATGGTTGGAAATATTAACTAAGTTGGTACAAATAAACATACTAAAACATTACTGAGGATAAAGCAAGAATGAATAATATGTTTGTGAATAAAATTATTGTTGTTATTTATATAATTTTTATTATTCACCTACAGAAAAGGAAAATGAGATTCAGAGATAGTAAATGTTTTATACAAGGCCATAAAACTTTGGGACTACGTGATCCAGGGGTAGACTTATTTTTTTTCCTTAGTCCAAATTATTAATTGTCACACATTTTTGCATTCACTGTATGACTCAGAGTTGCAGCAAATGTGGTAACCATTGTGGCCAATGAGTTCATTTTCTTTAGTTTACTTCCATACAATGGGGACAATTGGAATTATTTTGCAGAATTGATTTGTGTATGTATGTGTGTCTTAATGAGTTAGGAGATGAAATGCATCAGAATATGTAAAATGCATTAAATATACAATGGCTCAGTATTTTTTAGAA
Organism: Marmota marmota marmota; assembly: GCF_001458135.2. Taxonomy (NCBI): domain Eukaryota; kingdom Metazoa; phylum Chordata; class Mammalia; order Rodentia; family Sciuridae; genus Marmota; species Marmota marmota. Next base: position 33,637,126 of record NW_025999968.1, on the reverse strand, counting down.
ATTATTACCATTAGGGAATATTTTATGAATGAAACTTTGCTTTTTGAATTTCACCTATTTTGTTATGAAGGCAAAATTTTATTCTAATGTACTGCAAATATTAGTTTAATTTTTAATATAGAACATTCACTTATAGAATGTTAAGCTACTGAGATGTTCAGAAGACAAGAATGCTGAACTTCCAGATACATGCACTCAACCTTTAAGTTGATAAAATTTATCTTTCTTATAAGTAAGATTTAAAAGAGTTTAGCATGCAGTTTATAATAAATGAACCAAAAAGAACTTATGACCATATAATTATGATGAATGCAAATGTAAATGAAAAAAATCTATGTAAAAAATCAAAACCAACAACAATAGTAACAGAAAGTATTTGTTTTCCCTATTATTTTGTTATTTTTGTTGTAATCAAATTTGTTCCTGAGTGACTTTGGTGTTTAGAAAACATGGTATACAGTCAACTTAAAATACTATAAATTGAAATTAAAGTTTACATACATGTGTATATCATGCATATACATGTATGTTAATATATGTATGTGTATATTTAAACTTGCATATTTTATATATTATAAATTGAATTACTGACTCATAATATTGATAATTAAAGAAGGACTTTGATATTATCTTACTGATACTGATAAGCAAAGTATTCCTACTGCACCTCTTACCTTCATGTTTATACCTCTTCCTCTGCTGACATTTTATACTTCCCAATAACTCTCCTTAAGAAAGCTTTTAAAACCACATTTCCATCAAATATTCAGTTGCCTCACATTTCAATGTATTTGTTCAATTCAATTAGAGCCAGTAGGGCATCTTTCTAAAGGTAGAAACCTCATTGAAAGGAGAAAAAGCACCACCTGTCATATATTTTGTGTTTCAAACTATATAAAATGATGTATGAATGCTGCCAGACCAAAAAAAAAAAAAAAAGTATATGGCTTAAATTGCAGAATATTGTAAGACATTTTTATCTCCAAATGGAAAAACACTTTGAAAATAAATACTGTAGATAAAATTTTAACACAAGCATTTGTAGCTTATTTTAAGAAGTCAGTATAGAAAAGATGATTTTGATTTTCAAAGCAAGTATAAAGACTTACACCTGATCTGCAATACCCACATATACGAATATAGAGAAAAATAATGTTTTACCTACATTTGCTTTAATTCTTGGATTAACTTGATATTTTGCTGATAACTAATGGTGTCTTCAATATGTGAAAGTTTTAGAAATTATATATTTTATTTGAATTCATATCAAACCTATACTCCTATTGAACTATCTTGTTGGTAAATTTTGTCACTTGCACATTAAATTTGTCTCCAGTATCTCTAGTGATTTTTTTGAAATTAGAAAAAAAAATAGTTGCATTTGATGATTCACTATATATGTCTTCACAGAACAACTGAAATTGTGCCAGTTTTATTAGAATGAAATGAGGTAGTTAGGGTGTTTCTGGCTTTTAAACTGATTAAGTACGGAAATAAATTTAAAATCATGGTTTTGCAAAGAGAGTTTGACTATAAATTTGAATTCAAAACTTACACTAAATAATTCATCTGATATATTAATTATTTTAGTTTAACCATCTTCACAAGGGTTATGTGATTGTACTGCTTAATTTTATAGAAAATACTGTTTTCACCTATTCATATTCATATTCAACATATGTTGAAGTATACAAATTCTGCCTTTTTTGTGGAAAGGGTACCGAAAAAAATGAAATAGGAAGTTATTCACCAGTGAGTTTGGAAATAAGGATGAGGTGTTAATCAATGAGGGCTTATTTAATTCCAAATAAATTCAGAAGTTGGAATTGGAAATTGCTTGGGTTTAAACAGATATCATACCTAAGTCCCAAAACTGTCTTAAAACTATTTGTATCATTTTTAAACAGCTAAAACAATGATGTAGTGATACGATATATATGTAGAATCCAGAGTACTTCCTGCCTGTTCACTTTTTAAATTTTTAAAATTCATTCTAATTAGATATACATGACAGTAGAATGCATTTTGACACATCATACATAAATGGAGTAGAACTTCTCATTCTTTTGGTTGTACATGATGTGGAATTACATAGGTCATATAATCATTTATGCACTAGGGTAATAATGTCCAATTTATTCTACTATCCTTCCTGCCCCTAAGCCCCCTCCCCTCCCTTCACTTCTCTCTTTCTAATTTAAAGTATCACTTTTTTTTTTTGTGGGACAAATCTCCCACTCAACCCAGAATTCATCCATCTCCTTCTCTTTTGATGGCATGCTTTGAGCTCAATTTCTATTACCCTGCAACATTAATAATCTTTTAATATAACTTTATTTAGCACATTTTCATCACTGTACAGGAGATAATACATTGTAGTGCTTGAGAGAATGACTCATTCTATTCAAATGTCTAATATTTCCTGAAACAAACTTAAGGATTATAATGAAAAGAAATGTTCAAAATCAAACAGAATCACTTTACAACACAAAAAGACAAAATTAGATTAAAAAAAAAATTAGCATTCTAGATTCACCATTTGAAGAACAAAATTATTTTGGAAATAAAATCAGGATTGATTCAACCTCATCTATAGGAAATGGGAATATAATCCTCTCCAGAAATAAAAAACTGTAAAGAGCTGTCAAAATATTTTATTTTTTACTCATAAGGAAACTTTGGCTTATACATTGCCAATCTTCACTTTCACATTAAAGTGTAAATATTCATAGGAAGTAGCAAAACGTTAAATTGTTATCACACTTCTGTGAAGTGTGAAATCTCAAGAAGCAGCTTTATGAGGGAGAAGGAAGATGGTGGCGAGGGGAGTGCATTGCCCCTGTGTGCTGCTTCACTGTGTGGGAGTATGACAAGTCAGGACGGCTAAAGGATATCTTGTTAGGAATTTCCAGCAATAGTGGGGTGCTCCAGAACCTGGAGGAAGGATTTCCATCGCACGAGGATCGGCTACGGGGACTCAAACGCGAGAGGTTTGT
>NW_025999968.1:33607584-33632154 GCF_001458135.2 Marmota marmota marmota | reverse complement strand
GAGAGAGGAGGGAAGGGGAGGGGAGAGGTGGGGAGGGGGGAGGGGGGAGGATGGGAAAGGCAGCGAGCACAACAGACACTAGTATGGCAATATGTAAATCAATGGAATGTGTAACTGATGATGATTCTGCAAATCTGTGTATGGGGTGAATGTGGGAGTTCATAACCCACTTGAAATCAAAGTGTGGAATATAGATATGTCAAGAAAATTTGTAATGTTTGAACAACCACAAATAAAAAATTCAAAAAAAAAAAAAAAAAAAGAAGCAGCTTTATGGTGTTAGAAGGCCTACATTCAGAGCCTGATGATCCCACTCTGGATAAACAGATGTGAGTCATTCCTTCTAGTTGAGCCTCTATTTTCTTACCGGAGAAATGTACATATTAAGAAGGTCTGACTCATCCTGACTCATCAAATTTCTGTGGGGCTTCATTAAAATGAAACCTGGGCATATGACTTATGACTGTAACTCAACATACTAGTAATACTTTTACTAGTTTTCCTAATAGTATGCTGTTGAATGATTTTGCGTTTAGCATTTTTGATGAAGAATGATAAGAACAGCTTTTATGGTAAATTTAGTGGAGATTCACAGGCACAGATGCATGAAAACCTCTCATGAATAGAACTGTGGGGAAGAGTAGGAAGGATCAGGACAGAAGGGTGAGATGGAGAGTCACTTTATGTGCTTTTATAATTCTCCCAAGGCTGTATTAATACATGACTGTGTCCATAAGACGTCCCACCTTGTTAGGGATCAACCTAAGCCTTTTAAATATATAGATTTTGAAAAATTTCATTTCTGTACAAATAGATTGCCTATCTTTAATAAGTTGTTCTTCCTAAAGATGAACATTTCTTGGAGGTTGATGGCTGTCTGCATGTGGTTCAAAAGCAATTGTCTGAATTACAATGATCTCTGAATTACAATACCCTAAAACATTATATTTGATATATTTAAAATTTTAGAACATATTCAGTTATACATGACCTGGGAGAATTCCTATTGTGACAATAAGAATAGAACGCTTAAACATCTGTGATCTATAGAAAAAAAAATATATTGAAAATAGCATAATAGTCCATACCACAATGGTACAATGTAGCAGGAATATAAGTACAGTACAGAGGACAAGTGGCTGGCAGAGATTCCAGATTGCCCTGATTGGCATCAAACAAACATAAAACACTCAGGACAAATATCAAGTTTATGTAGAAAATCTCTATATAAAATCTGTATTTATCTTGAAGCAATAAAGGCCATGACCCAGAAAATCATAGAATAAGAGAAAGGTGGGATACACACGCACACACACACACACACACACACACACACATATATATATACACACACACATTCAAAATTATCTAGATTTGAGTGATGCAGACTGGATCAGAAAATTGACTGAACAAGGCTGGAGATATAGCTCAGTGGTATGTACCAGGCCCTGGGTTCCATCCCCAGCACTGGTGAGGGAAGGGATAAAAAAAGAAAACTGATCATTTTTCTAGCCACAGATGGGGGCTGAAGAGGAAATCAGAAATAATAACCTAGATAGATTTCACACTATCGTGCTCATTGTTGGATGTATACTTTTATGCTTCTGATAAGTGTATGTATTGTTCTTATTCCATGCAACAGCTTCAGCTACTCCCAAAGACTTAAAAAAAAAAAAAAAAAAAACTTAACAAAGAGTTGAAAATCAATTGAGAACTTTTTACAGAATTTTGAGTAGAGTAGATCCTACATGCTACTTTATTAAACACCCAGAGTGAGCTGAGGAAGAATCTGCTATATTTGATGGAATTCAGTCTAGATCTACTATGTGATACATTTAACTTTTCACTCATTTTTTAGCATTGTATAAACACCAGGTAATAAAGAGTAAAATATAAGAAAAGAGAAAATATAAAAGTAAAGTCCTTTTGTATATTGTAACCTACAATGAATATATGTAATTCATATAAACCTAGGTTCTTTAGAAACCAAGTTGAGCCAGCTGTTGTGCTGCATGCCTATAATCACAGTGGCTCTGGAACCTGAGACAGGAGGATCGTGAGTTCAAAGCCAACCTCAGGAACTTAGCAAGGCCCTAAGAAACTCAGTGAGACCCTGTCTCTAAATAAAATACAAAAAGGGACTGGAGATGTGGCTCAGTGGTTGAGCACCCCTGAGTTCAAACCCCAGTACCCAAACCCAAACCCAAACCAATACAAAACACAACTTGATTATCACCCCTTTCTTATTCTCATTCTCTCTCTCTCTTTTTTTTCCCATCTATTTCTACTATGCCTGTCTCCAAAATAAAGGTGTCATGAGAAGGTCTGATGGAACTAATTTTATCATGTTTCTTTTTGTATTCATCTAAGTGATAGAAAAACTTTTTTTTAAAATTTTAGTTTAAAAAATTTTTAGTACTGTATATTTAACAAAGGAGTGCTTTGCCATTGAGCTGCATCCCTAGTCATTTTTAATTTTTTTTTCTTATTTTGAGACAGGATGTCACTAAGTTGCTGATAGCCTCATTAATTTGCTTAGGCTGGCTTTTTATTTGTGATCCTTCTGCCTCAGCCTCCCAAGTTGCTGAGATTACAGGTGTGCACCACCATGCCTGGCTTAGGAAAACTATTTAATATATAGTGTGAGAACAAGAATTAAGTGATTCAGTGATACTGTCAAAAATAGGTTTTACCTGTTTCTCAAAATAATTAATGACAATATAAAAACAAGTAATCATGGGCAACAAAAAATTGCCAAACTATTTCATATCTACCAATTTCCATGCATAGTTTTACTAATACTCAAACAAAAATATAAAGTCTAAATTATTTCAGTAATTCTTATTCTGGTTTTATGAAACAACAAATTGTCATATTCCATTTTCACTTAAACTTAAATAGAATTATATTTGTATATTGGAGTCTGACTCTTTCAATCTCTATTCTTGTTCTCTAAGATTGAAGTCATTTTCCTTTCTGATTATAAATTTATCTCTTTTACATTCAAGCCAACCTTCACATCAATTTGCAGAGGAGATTCCAATTTGAATGGAGATTGTGTAAATGCAGAAAGAAATAGGGCAACTGTACATATGAATAGCACATACTAAAGGCGTTTTTTTTCAAGTACTTGGATGCTAACTTTTTCAGTTTATGTTCTACTCAAGATGCCTTTCAGCACCTTCCTTAAGAATGCGATTTTTAGAAATCTGCTCTTAGAATGGTTGACTGTATATTATCCCTAATGTCTATTTTGCCATATATGGAGAGATAGTAGAAGACTGTTTTAGGGGAGACATTCCTAAAGCCAGATTGTCTGAACTTGTGTATTAGCTCTACCACATATAGATTTACAATGTGGGCAGGTTACATGACACTTTGGGGACTTTAATATCATTTTAAAAAATGGGAATGATAAGATTACTTATCTCAAGTATCCCTGTGATGGCATAATTAGTTGACACTGTGCCAAGTGCTCAGCAGAGGGATTTCATGGGAGAGATGCTGAATAGGTGCTCAATAAAATTGCTATAGTTTCTATTACTGGAGCCTTTGCTATTGTTATTATTGTTTTTATTAAGTGGTACATATTCTGGTACGTTGTTTGTTTGAATGCAAAATGCTAAAGACAGTATTATAAAAACAATGTTGATGGGCTGGGGCTGTAGCTCAGTGGCAGAGTGCTTGCCTAGCATGAGTGTGGCACTGGGTTCCATCCTCAGTACCACATAAAAATAAACAAAATAAAGTCATTGTGTCCATCTACAACTACAAAAATAAAAATTAAAAAAACCCAAAACAATTTTGGCACTTTCTTATAAATTTACTCTTATAGACTTAGCAATTTCACATCTACATATTTTTATTAGTTGTATTTGTAACTACCTCAAACTTATAATAAGCAAATTATTCATCACATGGTGAAGAGATGAGAAGTGGTATATCTATGTAATGGTGCACTCATACAATGGAATAAAAAGAATGAGTATTGCTCCATCAACAACATGGAAGGACCTCACATGCATTATAAGTGAAAAGAATTCAGAAGGAAAAGGCTATGTATTGTAGAATTTGATTCTGATGATGTTCTACAAAAGATTAAACTAGAGAGATAGGAAAAAAGTGTTCTAGGAGAATGGACTACAAAGGGTCACAAGTAATCTTTTGGGATGATGGAAATATTGTGTGTCTTAATTGTGGTAGTATATCATTATTACTGTATATATTTCAAAACTCAGAGAAATGTACAACTAACACTGAATTTTACTCTATGTAAATTAAATCTCAACAATCTGAATTAACAATTAAACTAGGAATATATGCATGTCAAGTCAATATGGAAAAATATATGTATTAATAAATCAGCTACCTACATCTCCTATAGACTAAAAATCTAGACTATGACTGGAGTTTTTGATTTACCCTAATGAAATTACATCTGCAAAGTCTGTGCTATCTCCAAAGATGTTACTTCCTGAGCCAATGCTGTGAACTTGGAGATTGAAGATCCAGGATCCAAAGGCTAATTTAGTTCTGCTTAAAGTCTTACCCTACCTCAGCTGTTAGGATTCAGGTTAGCAGAGCTGACTCATGAATAAGCCTGAAAAAGCAAGTTCTGTTCCAGGTGACAGAATTATTGACAGAGGTCAGTTCAGTAGTCTGAAGGGACCAAAAAAGCATCCCTAATGGGCATTGAGCTAAGCAAGATAGCTCCTGGCAGCAAGTGTCAGGATAGTCAGCTGGCAATAAATTTATGAACTGTGCAGGTTTGGAGGCAGGTAATTTTGTTGGCAACATCTCAGAAAATAATCTTGTTGTAGTAGTAATTCAAAGAATCAATTTTTAGGATGGACACTTCTTTAAACTGGCTAATCAATGTAGTAACCATTAAGTCTTCTTATCAAAAATGTTCATTAGTTGAAAATTCTGTGCCACAAGCAAATAGCAAACTATGTAATATTTGCATAGTTTGTCTTAGTCTATATTTTCTTCTTCTTATATATAAGATGTATAATGATGTTATTAGATACCAGATTCCCCTGGCAATTTGGTTCATCTACATACATTAAAATATGTTCAGTTAATAGTTCCAGTAAGAATTTATTCTTTTCATTACTTTTTTTTGTGTGTTCAAGTAATCTTTATTTTACTTAAAGTGGACCCCCGGTGCTGATAGTAGTGACTCTGTCAATTCAGATATGACAAAGAGAAGATACTGAATAATATACTATTGTATGGATATGCCACATTTTTTTTATATATTCTTCAATTGATAGACAGATGTTTTTTCTTTGGTACTATTATAAATAATGCTGCCAGGAATATCTGTGTACAAGCATTTCAGTGGACATAAATTTTCAGTTTTCTCTGTTAAATACCTAGAAGTAGAAATACTAGATAATTTCTACTCCTTTAGGTAACTTTCTCAAAACGTTAGAACTGTTTTCTAAAGAGTTGCAACATTTTGCATCACCAGCACTAATACATCATCATCATCGTCTATTATCATATTCATTGTGATAGTCATCTCAGAGGGTGAAAGTAGTATCACATTTTATTTCTTTCCATTTTCTAATGACAGGTAATAGCATGTATCTTTTCATATGCTTAACAGAATATATATATATATATCTTATAAAATGATTTTATCAAAAAAGAAAAATACTGACAAATAATAATTCATAGTTTTATGGGGTACAATTTGATGTTTCGATATGCATACACAATGTCTAATGATTTAGGTCAAATGATTAAATCATGTTGATGAATTTATCCCCTATTTCACATACTTTTTTTTTTTGGTGGTAAGAACATTTAAAAGTTACTCTTAGTTTAGTACAACACAATTTATTCTTCCAGTGAGTAACTAAATAAAATATCGATGAAGAAAATAATAGTTTGGGGCCTAAAAAAGATGTATTTTGACACAATTTAATATCATGATAAATTAATTACAAATTTGCAATGTTCATATGAATTTATATTAGAGGTAATAAAGATAAGGAGTCAAAAATAACAATTCAGTTTTGGGAAAGTGAATTTAAAATACTTCATCAGTATCATATCTCAATGAAAGTACTAAATCCTAAAAAAATATCAGTAGTAGTATTTTCCTTTTTACTTGGAAATATTTGATATGCAAAAGACTATTGAGTTGCAAAACCATTAGCATTAACATCAGAAAATGGAACTAAGTAGGCAGATTTCTTAGGTTGGCAAAGTGATTACACTTGAAGTACCATTTAAGGAGATAAGATTATCTGGATGTTTGTTTGCAGTAGGTCCTTTTTGTAAAATGAAAAAGAAGTGATAAATAATTTACTTATTTGGTCAACATGTGTCCATGGTAACTGTGAATGTTTTGAAATATTATGATAATCTCTCTATATAGAATTTCTTGTAACTATTTTAAGGATACAAAACTCATTAAACATATTCACAGAAACAGCTAATTTTCATTAAAAATGAAAGTATTTTATTTGCATGGGCTGTACAATTTCAATATTAAAATGTCCTTCAGTTAGTATATTCCTGAATAATATAACATCAAGAAAGTACAATGGACTACATTTTTCACCAAACTGCAATATAGGTACCCCATATCCACTCAAGTATACTCTTGTGTGCCATACACATATTTTTATGTGTTTCATGTGAAATAGGTTGATAAATCTTAGTCTGAAGTATAGGGAATGAATTTAGGGATGTTGAATTATTCATGTTTAGGACTTCAAACCTAAACCTAGAAAATTTTTGTTAAATTAATCAGTTTCCACTCTGAAAAATAATATTTAACATTAGAGACCTAATCATCATGGTCTTAAAAATATGCTAGGAAATAACATAGCTAACATGGTAAAACCATGATAAAATCTATGAATTAGCTCACTGAAATTGAACTCCTTAATTCTATTACAGAAAGTATTTGATGCTTCCATCATCTATGACTGAGAAAAGAGTAAAACACATACGTACAGATATACAGAGCATACTTTTCTTAATATCTGCTCCCCTCGACCCACTTACAAGTTCTCCCTCTCCCAATTCAGTGGTTTTTAGTACTGTCAGCTTATTAACCATGCTGTTTAAAAGAAAATTGAGTCTACAATATTTCTTTTTCACTTAGGGGTCATTAATGGCATCCTAGTTGATTAAATATCATGAACAAATGTATAATTTATGTAGGCCATACATATATTATTGGCTTTGAAATACTACAGAACTGTCTACTTAATTTTAAGTCCTAAGTTGTTTCCAAAGAACTAATATATTCCAAAAATCAAAGTTAATTAATTATAGTAATTTCAAAAATAAAATGTTTGATTCATACTTATTTCTATCTCCAAAGATATTTCCTCTAAAGTTCTGGACTCTTTCATATCATTTTGAGCCTACTAGGGTGGTAGCACACTCTTTTTGAAGTTGAATCTCTTTTCTTACCTACATAACAAATTCCAATTTTTATAGCCCTGTAGGCTTACTCATGTGGGAATTCCTGTATGAGTATAGGTCATAGTCATAACACTATACAGGTTCTAGATGGAACAACCAACACTTGAGAATTCTTTGCAAAGTATTGATGGGACTGATTAAAGGAATTTGGTTCAGAACATGCTAAGATATGTATTACAAATTTTTGACTTTCTAATATCATTTTTCTGTAATTCTTAATTGGTGCAGACTTCCTCTTTATTCTGAACTTCTATCTCACAAGGGTGCCTTTCCTTTGATAGCTCCTAATCAGGCCAAGAGTGAATGTTAGATAAGCTGAACCCTCCCTCAAATGAACTTTTTCGACTTTTCTGAGCTTACTCTCTGAGGCGAGAAGACCCTTCCTTCCATAATTCTTTTAAAAAGCTTAGTAGCCTAAAATTTGAAGCCTAAGTTAAGGAAAAAACAATTCTGAGAATCAGAATCACTCATGAGGAATTCAAACTACTTTAGAGATAAAGCCTATGTGAAAGCTAATAGATCACCATTCCAGTAAAACACACTGGACCCTTGTAAAGAAAGCATGGTAACTTTTCAGTGAAAAAAAAATGACTACTATGATTAATAACTCCACAGATCCTTGTTTTATTGGAACTAAATGTTAATATGTGCTAATGAATAAAGAGCCACTTTAAAAATAATAAATGAAACCTAACAAATCACACATGGCTAGTTTGCATTTAAAAGCATAAATTATTTTTCCATTGCACTATTTAGATTTCTACAATGGAGGACAAAAACCTTTATTTTTAGCCTGACAATCTGTATCATGTTTGATTTGTATTTTTTGGTGAACACTAAAATTCTGCATTAAAATTATAATTTCCTTTTACCAAGGACTTTTAATTTCCGTCTTCTTTCACCACAGATAGTTGCAGGATCTTCCGTTTTCCATTTCAAAGAGTTTATAGTTAATGTTTATTCCCAAAGAAAGAGAAGGCTTAGTCAACTCCATGTTATTTATTTATTTTGCTTTGATCTGCAGGTTGTCATGTAAACTAAGCAGCACATTTCTTTTTCACTTACATATGGGCTTGCTGACTGACAGAGCTCTCAGATTTCTTTGTGGCTAAGGAAAGTTATTTTTGATACAGTGCGAGATATTTTAAAAGAGTGTTTGAAGTGTTAAAGCAGATATCTGGGCCAACAAAAATGAAGATCATGTTCTTAATTTTGATCATTCCAAAAACTTCAGGCTGAGCTTTCTTGTGTCAAAAGCAGCATTGTGAGAAATAAGGCTAGTTATGAAAAGATGATTTATAGCATTTTGAGTTACAAAAATTAGTTTTAAAAATTAAAACTGTATTTCATGATCTTAATGTAATTTTTAGAACATTTCTTTTAAAATCTCAAATCATGCCTATTGACTTAACTTTTCTTCTTGTCATTCCTTTATTCCTTGATCAGGTAAATCTTTGAGTTTTGTTATGCTGGATTTTTTTAAATTGTTCCTTAGTGCAAAGAAATGAGTTTTGGGCATTCACATCATGCATCAGAATGGTGAATGTAAATGTCATCATTAATCTTTAAATCACAATATTACCACAGATTTTCCATTTTATGTGAGGCACTGTTAATATAAGCATTGCAAATTTTTTAAAAAAAGTAGCTACCTTATAATGCTACAGATAAAAGACCACCAGCTTTATTCAGCTTTATCTGAAAAGCCAGAAGAATAAGAGACTGATATTCTCAGCAAGCCAGGGATCAATTCCCCGTTAATACTGCACAAGTTAACATGAATATAAAGCTGTCAACTTATATAATCAATCCTAGTCCTCCCCTGCTCCCTTACTTCTTTGGTTGCTCCACTTCTGGTCCCTTCCAGCCCTTCTCTTTTGCTGACTTACAGTAGTCCGTGAAATATTTGCAAAAGCTGAACATATGCAAATCTACACACATTTTCTGTAGAAATTTATACATATGTTTACCAAAATATATTTTGCAAGAATTGTCTTAGAAACTATATGGGTACTAGCCAAAAGCTGAAAACTAGACAAAGATTGTCAACAGTAGAATGGGTAAATTGTGATATGTTCATACAAAGGAATACTATACACAACAACAGGCAAAATTCTCACATATATAGTGTCAAATACAAGAAGCTGAAGCCAAGAATGAAAAAAAAAAACACATACTGCATGGTTCTGTTTCTATAGAGTGTAAAAACTGCAAAACCAATGTTAGGATAACAGTTGTTTGGGGGAGTTAGTGACTAGGGTGGGATAAGGAGGCTCTTCTCTGTAGCTGTGTTCTACTTCTTTAACTACTTCTTTAATATATGAGGATGTGTTTGCTGTGCAAAATTCATGGAGTTTTTCATTTGGGATTTGTCTGCTTTGCTGTATGTAAAGTTATATTTCAATAAAATCACATGCTCTTATAGAAAACAATGGTGAAAAGGAAAAAATCAGAACTTAATTATTATAATTATTATTTATTATTATTCACTTTCTTATTTTTTTCTTCTAGTCTTTTAAATAAAATGAATGTTAATAGAGAAAAAGAAACTAGAATATATGTCTACTCCTCTGTGTTTTTTTTTTCAGTTAATATTTTATAACTTATTTTGTCTATATTACTTGAACAGAGTCATCACAAAGCAATATCTTTTTGCTTCCAATGAACTTTGAAGTCTAATATGCAATATTAAATATGTTCCTTAAATGAAATATGGAGTTAAGCCTTCTAACCTAGCATTGATACTTATTAAGTGTAGATGTCAAATTATTTGGTGTAAATTTTAAGTTTCCTCACTGAAATTGAAAAGGGAAACTCAAGATTATTTCCTATTTTGTAGAAAGAAATGACAGCAAATTATTTTTTGTCTAAAATTATTACAAATTAATTGACACCATCTTAATCATAATCCTTCAATTTAGATAAAAATAAAATAAAAATTTGGCCATAAGCATTTTAAACCAAGGAGATCATTTTACTTTTTCTTCTCATTCACAAATCTCCACTTCCATGATTACCTGAATGAATACTCCTATTTGAAGCTAATTCACAGATCTGGCAAATTCCTCTGATGCTGGCTCTTTGCCCTCTTATAAATGGCATAACTTTTTAGTATCACTTCATTTGCTCATTAAGTCAAAGCTGTCTTAAGGAGCTTAGAAGCTTAGGCTATGCTTTTCAATGTTTAGATAGGTGATATAAAAAAATGGTCTTTGTGAAATATTTTAAAGACAAAACATTTCCATATATTTCTCAGAATAGTCATGTTCATAAAATAATATTTCATCAATATTAATTGCATCTAAGTATGGGACATAATACAAGATAGAAAAATATGTCTAAAATTCTTATATAAACGTGGTTTCCTTACACAAAACAAAGACACAAATTTGATACTGTAGATTAGAAGTGATAATTAAGTTAAACTAATAAGGACCTACAAACTTCTCTCTTCAATTTTAGGGGGAAAATGCTTCATTCAGATTAAGATGGCTTTTTGTAAAGAATACTTTTGGTATAAAATTTATATTTCCACCTACATCTCAAGATAAAAGTAATTCACATACCTGACAGAAATGAGTTTACTAGAAATTATTATTTTCTAAATCCATTTCTCATCCTGTCCTTGTTCTTAGGTTTTGAGAGGACACTTATGTTTTAATCTTTGCTTTCTAGAAACAAAAGAATTTGACAGAAAAAGAAATTCCATCTTGAATTTTTGTAGAACCAGGTGTTGATAAAGTAATAACAGAAATAAATTTAGTTATTAGAATATAAACAATACTTATAAGTAAGCTTATATACATAATTTTCATCTCTTTTGTATCAATGTGTCAATTCCAGATTTTAACATAAATCTGTATACTTACAAAAATTTATAAAAAAAGTTCCCAGTTCTGCAAATATTTTGTTGAGGGGGATTCTTTTTTCTTTTACATTCATTTTTGCTGGGAGAAACTGCCCAAATATGTCAAATCTAATACCAAAGCTAAACAAGAAGGGAGATAAAAAAGAAGGAGGGAATCAGTGAGGGAGGGAAGGAGAGAAGGAGAGAAGAAAAACATAATGAGAGACATAATGTAGTAATGTGGTATGAAGAAAGATCTGGGAAGACTTCATTGGGATTTGGGCCAGACATTGAAAGAGAGCTAGGACTCCAATAGGAAAAATTGCTAAGTCAGAGGACATTGTGGCAGTATAAGAGTATATTAGAAAATTTATGCAATATTCTGTTTGTATCTACATCTCTAGGATCTTAGCTCTTAAACTCCTAAAGTCATCCTTTACATTGCTGCAAATTATCTTTTGAGGTAATAAAGTATCGGTCCATCACATCCCCCTCCCCACTGGTTCAAAGTATAAATAAAAATCTCTTTAGTAAGTCATAAAATGATGTACCATTAATGGGATTGTTTATATTTCTAACAACATCTCCCATTACTTGCTCTTCCACCCCTCACACACATTCGCTCCAGCTGTACCTAAACTGTTTGCCTTTTACCAAAGACATTATAATATTGTCCAGACTTCATCCTCTGAATAGACTTATTTCATGATTTATGTTTCTGAAACAGCTTGAATAAGATAGCAAATGTTAGGAGGATGTTACTTTAATCACTAATCTATCAGCCATAGATAGCTTCAAAGAATAGGATAGTTCTTGTCCCCAAACCAGTTCTTATTTACATTTATATCCCCAAAGCACATGTCTTAGCTCTAAAGGTAATTGCAGTTGCCGACTTGTTAGTTCCTACCCTGAGCCATAGCTACTGTGTACATGGATTTTCTACCTTTGGAATAAATTACAGGATAGAAATAAATTTGTTTGGAATATAAATTAGACTGAATGGAAAAAGTGGTGAGAAAATGAGAGAATATAGACCCTGGGGAACAATATTTGATCTTGTGTGGCTGGGATATAGGGGATAATGAGAGCCATTAGAAGGATGAAGAAAATTTTAAAAAATGGCATTATGTGGAGGGCTTGGAAAGCCATTGTCTGGAATTAGATCTCTATTCTGTTTCACAGTCACACTAGCAAATAGATTCAACAGATGAATATGTCAATTTATGCTTGGAAATCTTAAACAGAAAAAGTATCATGTTAAACTTGTACATAAAGAACAATCATCTATAAGAAATGCTTAGAGTGAATTTCAAGTGTGTGAAATCTGTTAGAATACACTAGGAATAGACATCCTTAACCATTGTTCAAGAAAGAAAATTTTTAACAGAAATACTTAACATGGTAAAATGATATTCAATGGGTCTTGATAATTTTAACTACAAATAGAAACCTAATTAACCAGTCAATTTTAGTTTCTTGGGCACTGACAACTAGGTAACATTCTGTTCTTCACTCTGACGTTGTGTATGTTTGTTTGTGTTTGTATGATTCCACACTGTCTATGTGTTTTTCTGTGATGGTCCCATTAGCATTTTTTGCCATCTTGGTCAATCAGTTTTAAAGTAAATAGCTTAGTGTTATTTGTGCAACGTCTCTTGGCAATTCTGTTCTGTGGGATAAGCCATGGAGCTGTATAGAACTGACTTACACATTTTCACAGCAAGAAGATAGAATATAAGCATGTGAAAAAATTCATCATTACTCTCCTTAGTCCTTCAAATAACCACATCTTGAATTACTATTCTCAGAAAAAAGCAATTGGTCATTGTAGATATAATGGTATGATTCTGGTGCACCTACATGTATAGTATGTCAAAAGAAAAAATGAATCTCATTTCCTAGAGTCTGCAGATTGCTAGTGTAAGGGAAGGTTAAAAGAAAACTAAAATGATTTAGAAAGAGTAATAGGTAGTATACTCAAAAGGCATGAATCTGTGCTTCAGAGATTACTCCAAAATTGATTGAACTTACAACCACAATATAAAAATAATTTTGTATTTAACATATCAATAGTTCTATAAATTTATTTGCTAACACTGTATCAGAATTTGATTTAACCAAGTAAGTTATACTGATCACATTGACTTGAGAGGTTGACTTCCAAGAAAATAAGAGGATTATATTTTCCAAGGGAGAAAAACATATTGAACCAGCTTATGGTTATTTGTTACTGTACTTTTAATCAATAACACAGAATGCATGTAGCTCTGGCCCTTGAAGAAGAATAAAATCTCTGACTCCCAATTCTTATTTTTTATTTTTCTCAAAAGCAAATAAATGAAGAGTTTAGAGACTGTCTGAAATGTAGATACTCCACCATTATCTGTGAATTCTAGATGACATCCTTGGATCAAATCAAAATATTGTTATTCATGTGTCAAGTTTTTGGTTGCTCAGATTTTCTTTCCCCGAGTTTCTTTTTGGTGGAATATTATCAACTTGTAATGATTACAGAGAAAAGGAAATTCACATATAATGTATTGTTGCACTTCTTATGGAAAAATGCAAAAAAGAGTATACCATATATTTCAGAATATCTTTTCATGAGGATTTCTGATAGAAATGCCTCAGAATTTTCCTGAAGATTTGGTTTCCATGTGTCTCATGGATTTAAGAGTAATAGAGCTATCATCTTTCCATTTATGCATTAATAAAAAATTACTAAGAAATCTATTTAGTCTACCTATTTTAGGAGTTACGGAACACACTAAGTGGTAGGTCCTACTGATGCTCCACCTGAATCCCTTTGCATTTGACTCATTAGTACTCTGGTTCCAGAGAATAGTGATTGCTAAGGTCTTACCTCTGTCTTCTTTAAAGAACTACCCTTGACAGAAGGGAAGTTGCCTCATGTGGGAACCAACCACAATGATTAACTAAGGAGATGCAAAGGACTGCCCCCTTTCCTGGAGCTGGAGCTATCTTTAGATGCAAATCAGTGTCAGGTCTATTGGCAGCACTAAGCTGAACCTAAGTCTAGGGAGGAGATTCATTTTTGCTTAACTTTTTTCCTCTGAACCAATTGCTTCCCAGAATGTATCACTGAAAAATCAGATAAAATATGCAGAGCACTTTGTGTAGAGATGAGTTTTGATTGCAAGTCAAAGAAAGTCTTTGAGAAATCCAAAAGGCATTTAAAACCCTGAAATACCTAAGAACTCAGAAAGATTTTGTTAAGTTCAAAGGGCTTTATCTGTTTAAACTTTCATTTTTATAATATCACTGAATATAAGTATCTTCAAGAGTCAATTATCTATGTTTATGTACACATTTGCATTTTTTAAAAGGCAAAGAAATTCAAAATTTAGCCAAGCAAACACCCAAGTAGGATACACGTTTCTGTGACTAGATGAGAAAAATTAGATACCTTAAGAGCAGAGATTTGAACTACATGAAATTTGAAAGCAACTACTGTATAAGTTTTAAAGTTCATGATATAGCAACTTCAAAGTTCTAAGAACTCATTTAGAACTCCAGCTAAAATATTTAGCTTGCTTTAATCCAAATAAGCTTGGATGGTAGGTGTATTCCTTAGAAGATCAACCATCTCAGTTAAATTGATTACCAACTTACTCAAGTTCTGATATATCTTTCAGCATCATCAAAAATTTAGAATTATTTATATATCACTTTAGACTGTGGATCTCAATAGGATCAGTAGTGCCTATCAGGGAGTTGTGCTCCTTGAGAATTTTGGGAAGAACTTTTTGACTGTGAAATAATAGGGAAAGATTATATAAATTAAAATGGAAAGAAACCAAGGAGGACAGATGTCCAACAACATGTGTCAAGGATAGCCTGAGAATGTTCCACCAGCTGTTGATATAGTAAAACAGTCTGTCTTTAGATAGCATGACCTACATGTAACTTTACTTTTAAGCTCAACAAAGTTTTAAAATGCTTAAACTAAATTGTGAATCTATGCAAATAGAGAAAAGTTTATAATTTTTTGATTGCAGTTTTTCCTGAACTATTAATCATTTCAGAGTGTCAGATTACCAAGGACCACAGAGTTCTCTGCATTTAATTGACTAAAATAAAACACCTGTATCTGTGCATTTGAAGCTATCATATGAGACAATGAATTTCTGAATGCAGGAACAAGCTTCTGATTACTTAATGGGGTCTTCTAATATACTTTACTTGAGAATGTGTATATTAAAGTAACTGGATTATTAGACTATTTTCCCTGGATTTTTTCATGTTATGATTATAATACTGAAATAAATTTTAAAATGATGCATTTAATTAAATTCTATTAATCATGGATTTCTTTAAGGAAATGAAGGGGATATTTTTACTCATAAAAAAAGAATCAGATCAGATATGTTTGAGAAACACTGGTTTAAGGAATTTTTAAAATGGAATATTTTTTAATTAAGCAGAAATATTTGTATTTCTAAAATATACCATTTTATGCATGGTATATTTTAGAAAAATTTGAAATCCAAAATAACCTATGAGAAATAATATAATAAATGAATATTTGGAATTATAATAGATTAGCAATATTGCTCTAGTAGCAATTTAAAATACTTTAACACCAGCTTCTGCTGTGTTAACATTTCTGTGTTAAGGCACTATTTACAACAATGAAAATCAGTAAGTATCTAGGAACATTTTTAAAAAATTATATGCATGATCTTTTTTTTTTAGTTGTCTATGGACCTTTTTTATTTATTTATATGTGGTGCTGAGAATTCAATCCAGTGCCTCACACATGCTAGGCAAGAGCTCTACCACTGAGCTACAACCCCAGCCCATATATACATGATCTTTATGAGGAAAATTAAATTTTTTAACAGAAAAATCTTAAAAGAATAACTAAATAAATGGAGAAATTTACCACTTTTGCTGAAATAATAAATATCATAATGATAGAAATATCTCAACAAATTGATTTAAGTTTCCATTTAAGGAAGAAGTATTGGAAGAACACATGCAATCTGATTCCATAAATGTTAAGTTCAGCAACTGGTAAACATGAAAATATATAAAGGAAGGGGAGAGAGAAATACAATAAAAGCGCAGAGATTAGGATGGCAGAGGTGTATGAAGAAGATGTTATTTAAAAAAATGGATGTAATGTAGATCCTAAGTTATGGTATAACTCATTTTTTAGCCTCAGTAGCTTATTAGAGCCCATTTTATGAATATCATTCTTCTTGTATCTTCTGCCTCATCACAGTTTCCTGTACACATAAATATCCATTTTAGTAATTTCAGTCTTTGATTCCTAATCATTACTTTTATTTATATATGTTTTTATATAACATAAATATTTATGTATTTCTTATCCACATTAATGTATATATATTATTTTTATATGTGACATATATTATTATATTATAGCTAATACATAATGTATTGAATCTTATTATTTAATTATAGAGTGAATATGTAAAATTTTTATTTATAATAATAAAACTTATGATGATTATATAAAATTATATCAATGACCATGTTCGTCACTTGAACTTCATGTGTTGAAGCATATTCATAGTAATTTTCAGAATTTTTACTTTTTATTCTTTGCTTTTCATAATAATACATAAGTTATAATCTCTTTTATTATTTTTGTCTTTTCTCAGTTACTTACTAGGACAAAAGTATTCATCTTACTTCCTATTTCACCATTCACATATTTTATTCTAAATAAATTATAAATTAATATAAATGGAAAATTCCAATTTTTATTTCTCTGGAGTAACATTAAAAGAAAAGTTCCAAATCCCTAGGACACTCTAAAACATCATTTATCATAAATAAAATTATAGTTGTCCAAATTGCAAATTCTCTTTCCTAAAATAAGTGTTTAAAATTTTATTATATAATGTGTTCTATATAATAATATTTCAGAATATTTGAACAGTCAGTTGAATTTAACACCATATGCATTATAGCCAGGTTTGGTGTTCTGAAATAAATTAGAAGATGATTCAATTAGTTTTGTTTATAATGGATATGTAAAAACTTTAACTAACATATGATAAATGTAAGATTTTCTCCCAGCAAGCTGTCACATTTTTTTTTTGAAGAACATCTGTTTATTTACAAACCATGATATATATCTTGCTCTTGCTATGTATGCTAGTGTTAATCATACAGTATGCCACAGTAAACTTTGACAAGATTGATTATGGGTGTAAGTCTATATATGTGGGCCCATTTTAGTATATTAAGATTAAGTTCTATTCTCAGTCTCATCTTGGTTTAAGAATAAAAATCCAATACTTTTTAGTGTATCCTATAATTTTTAGAAATAAAGAGAACCAGTAAACATGAAATCAATAGAAAAATGATTTTAATCTGATAATATAATTAATAATTGAGAATTCTGTTAACTCTAATATGGTTTCATAGTGACTAACTGACTAGAGGCAGATATCAATGTTAGGTACCCTGACCTACTCAGCTGGCCACACTGCAGTATGTTGCAGGAAAAGTTAAAAGGCAATGGTTGATGTGAAATCCAGAAATAAATGTAAAGTATTGATTGTGAAACTACAAAAATATATGTAAAACTAGCACATGTGAAAAAGAATTTGCTCACAATAAATTTAATTTTAGTCCAGAGTTCAACACAGAGACAAAACCTAGTGTTGAAAAGACAAAAGTGATGTACTCATCTCAATTAGTGAATTAAAATAAATCTTAATTAGTCAATCAAACTTCATATTTTTGAAATATAGTATAGAAAAAAAGTTGAAGTCTACAGGTTAATATCAACATTGACAAACTTGATTTCTTCCAAAAATAAGTGTGTGGGATAAGATTAAAAGCAACACCATGAGATTATGTGAGGTTCACTAAAGTTGAGACTGCATGGCCTAGACCACACAGACATGTGAGGGATAGGAGTGAGATTTCCAACAGCAGAAGGCTACTCCCTATTTTAAGTGGCTCTATAGGACAAGTTCAACAGAAGTAAATATTTTCTAATAAAACAAGTGTTCGAAAATGGAATGGTTAATAATATCCCTGACAATGACAATTCGGCTTTATTTGAACAAAATAAGTAGAGTTAATTTGTAAAAGGTTCAAGTTTGGGATAGAGAGTGAACTAAAATAAATGCTTAGCCTCTCTTCAGAGTTTATATCCATTGCTGTAAAGCCACAGCAATAACTTCCATTGATTCAATTATTTGCTCAAGGCTTAATCATATGTGATTATCATGTAAAATCTAGACAATTAAAAATTTCACTACAACACGAGTTAATTTGAACCAAACAATTATTCTCAAGAATTGTAAATATAAAGCTATAAATCTAGTCCCTAAAACTAGTCCTGAGTATGCTAATGCTATGGATATACTGGGCCGAGTTGTTTGTTCTTTTGTGCCCAACCACTACATAGTTAATTAATTATAATGTGTGACTTAGGGAAAAAAACACCTCTGAACTCTTTTTCTTTCTACCATCTTCATACAAACATATGTCTTTTAAATCAAGGTATACCTGAATATTCACAGAATATATATAAAATGTTGTTAGTGTTTTCCTAAAAAATAATCAATAAAATGAAAGTCATATATTACTTGAAGAGGAATACATAAATAGTTAATATATTTGACCCCTAAAATATATTTTAAAACAAGAAATCCCTTTTTTAAACAAAAGTCCATATTGCCAATTGATTTAAGCTTCTCATTAATAGTATACAGATATAAGATGCCTACAGAGTTTTAAGTACTGAACTAGGCACATGTTCAATGTTCAAAACAATACTATTATATCTTCATTAGTACATGGGGAACCAAGGCAGCATATGTTTCAACATAGACCATAGATAATAAATATGATTTGATGGACTTTTTCTAATATTACTGAAATTTTCAAGCTCCATTTATTATGTATTCAAAAACAAATGACTGTAAACTGGGGCAGACTATCCCTGAGAACTGAATCAGGCGACTAGGAGAGAGGGAGAGAAGGAGGAGAGAAGGAAAGAAGAAAGGAAAGAAAGGAAGAGGAGTGAAGGGAAGGAAGAAGGGAGGAGAGAGAATGAAAAATAAAAGAGTGAAGACACTGAGAGATGAAGGCACATTTTCTGAATATATTAAGCTTGAATAAATCAAACTCCAGAGACCTTTCAGATATGTGACCAATTTTTTTTTCCTTAAGCAAGAAGATATAGACTTCTGTTCTATACAAATAAAAGTACATTGACAAATTAAGTTATTTGGGGGATACAAAGCTAAAGAAAGCACTTTGATGGCTGACATAATACTGGATTTCTCATCTTGATTCTTTTAAGAAAATATATTCTTAATCTCTAAGAGAATAAAATGTATGCTAATATTCACTCTTTGTTTAGTTTAGTGGACGGTCAGGATTATCTATGTTTTCAGGGGTCAGAGTCTGAATAACTAAATGTCAGTAATGGCTAGATGGGACACTATGTTTTAGGATGAAGCAATGAGTTCTATATTAGTATAGTAGCAACATATGACTGAAAACAGCATGGAGTGGAAAACATAAGAGAAAACAGTGAGATTTACATCATTATATCAATTGTGTGAACTGAACACATAAATTCAAACACAGCATTAAGAATTGGGAATGATATGGACAGAATGTGACCTCTATCAAAATTCATATGGGGGTCTTTGGGAGTTAATTAGGGTTAGATTAGATCAGGAGGCTAGGGACCTCGTGAAAGAATTAATGCCCTTATAAAAAGGGAATGAATGGTAAAGAGACAAAGGCTCTTTCCAGGAGCATGAGCCAAGGAAAAGTGACATGGGCACACAGATAAGAGTCTGTCTTCAAGCTGTGAAGTGGGCCATTATCTGACATTTAATTTTACAGAAACAATCTTGGACTCTCAAGCCTCTAGAACTGTAAGGCATTTTTCTTGTTTAAGAAACTCAGTCTATGGCATTTTGTGATAGCAGACCAAACCAAGACCAGGCATTACAGTGAATACTGTGGGAGGATGTAAAGGAATGGAAGGGCAAACAAAACATTGTAAAAGAGAAGCCCGCCAAAAATAATGATGTTGGCATACAGCATACTGAGGAATATGCTTCATACAACATTCTGCACTTGGTGTAATCCAGGGAAAAATACTAAGCAAGAAAATGAATAGGCATTAAATTCCATTAGATGAAATTATGAATAACTCTCTCACCCATATCTAATTCATTATGAAAGGCTATAGTTTTAAGTCTTTTAAATTTCTTTCATAGCTGTTCATTTCATCAACATCATGTATGTCCAAGAATCTCTAGTGACATAACTCTCCAATTCACCCTTACCTGACTTCAATCTATTTTCCAAAAGTGTAGTCAAATGGGCTTATCAAATACAAACCCATGGTTGATAAGATGACTATACATGTCTTTACTGGTTCTCTGCCACTCTTAAAATATAAAAAGTCTTTAACTTTTATTCCAGGCCCACATAGGGCCCCCCAATTCTCTAGCTTCCTTTCCCATGATTTATACTCTCATTCAGTTCTTTCTTCTGATCTGGAGCAACACTGAACAAACCTCTCTGATCTTTTTGGTTATACCTTATCTCCATATTATATATTCTCAGAGCATTGTATATCATTGTTTAATAGAATAAAATTTGCTTTCAATTTATATTTTTTGTATAATACTGATTACCACACTTGCTAATATTAGTATTTAAATTAACTTAGAGATAGAAATTATGTCTTAATTTTGCTTATTTCTCTCTGTATCTTTCATTTAGTTGCCTAAATAAAAAAGTACTTAGTTTAATATGTCTGAGAGAGATATATTAATATACTATAAATCTTATATGGTTGAATTTTATTTAGGAAAAATATTAGATTTTTATTTGGGATATATATATATATATATATATATATATATATATATATACATACATACATATAAACAGATATATATATATAAACAGATATACGTATGTGTGTATATATATTTTACCTGCCACATTCATGTACTTTATCCACTTTATGTTTCCTCTTATGTTCTTTCCAAACATGTATCCAGGGTATGTGTCATTAGCCTTTGGGGAGACATTTATTGTGGGACATAAAACAGATGTTATTATTTGATAACATGCATTTCTGAATATTGTTTTCTAGAATCTTAAACATTTCAAAAAGAAAGGGAAATTTTATAGAAAAGAAGAGGAATAAGAGAGTAACAGAGGAGATTAAAAAACAGGAAAACAAAAATATATACATAGGCACATATTGAGGGAGAGAGTTTTTTTTTTTCCCCCAAAGAATGGGAAATGTAGGAGGTAGTAATTTGCCCGGAGTGGTCAAATCCAGATTGTACACATTGTGACCTACCCCTGTCTCTCAAACCATCCAAAGAAAAGATAAGACCTCAGTGAAAAAAGGACATGTGAAGCTCTTAAGGAAGATAGATTCTAGCTACAGGGCATTAAGACTAAGCAAAACCTGTATCATCAAATTCAAAATATAATTTAGCACTGCAAATTTGAATAACATTGGTCACCATGATGAATTGCAAAACTAAAACTCTTCTTCCATTTTCCTTGCATAAAGGAGTATAATATCTATACAAAAAGAGTAATGCTTATTAAACACTGATTTTTACAAAAGAGAATCATTAGTTTTTGCCAAAATGGTGATTTCTGTGAACCAACCCAGAGGAACAAACACAGAATCTTTAAGGCTAAAACCCTAAACTATGTGGTTTTAAAGTCTCACATATACTAGATTTTGAGAATTATTGAAAGAATGAATTTGGTTAGCCACAAGAAAAGAGCCAAGGACTCTTTTAGAATTAGTAACTTTGGAGAGTTGTTCAAGATTCTGATAGAATTCAGATTTCAATGAAGATTCACATCAACAGTGATAAAAAATGGAAAAACAAGATGCATAAGCCAATAATAAATCACAGCAGGAGACATTGAGAATCCACCAGATGACAATTAAAAACTTGGAGGAAACAACTATCAAAGTCAAGACAAGGAAACTGCCCAAAACACATCACTGAATCTCACTAACAAGTTCATCTCCAGGAAATGGATGTGGTTATGGAGAAGAACCAGATAATAGCAGAAGTGAGAGATTGATTTTATAGTGAATACTTATGTCAGCTGCTCAGTCTCTTCTAGACTTTTCTGTTGTGCTAGGAACTACTCTTATACTTGGTTAGCATGAGCAAACAAATGGGAGTGTGTTATTGGAGTCAGATCTGAATCTGGGAAAAAGGAAGTCTAATGCTCAGCCAGAAGCTAATTGGCTTTTTGATAATAAGGTATTTTTGTGAAGCATGTTCTAGACTATTTAATTTTATTCTTTTATATTTTTTTGCCAAAACATTAGCCACAGTTTGTCATAAAGATTACATTTATTTAGGACACACATTTAAAGTAACTGGAAATGATTTCATTATAGAAGGAAGCAAACCGACATTATAGCATGTTATTATTGAGAATAAGAAAGGAAAATAAGCTGCAAGTGTTCATTTTCTATTCATTTGGTATGGCATGTTTTTCACCCAAGGGATACTAATTTTAGATGACTGTTCATTCAGTTTCTGTGCTTCATTTTAACAAGGAAAACTTACTACACTTGACGAGAGCTTGGATTTATAGCCATAAACTGAAGAAAAAATAAAATTGCACTTATCAGAATATCAGGCATACAGAAGCAACTTATTCAAACTGTGCTTCAGTGGACAGACCATCACAGCACAGCATTCCAAGTAATATGTTTTAACATGAGATAAAGAGATGTCATTCAAAGCAAAAAAATAAAATAAAATAAAAATTGGGACAAAAATAGTTGGATATTAATATATCTATGAACTAGGGCCTGAGAAAATTTCCAGGTAACTTTCATGGATAATTTGATCTCGAACTCTTTATTTTTTTTCACTTATCCAATTTTGAAATCATAAATTATTTATGATTTTAAAAATTTCAAAAATTTCACTTATTTTCTACATTTATATCTTTAGTTTCAATGTAAAGACTGACTACTCCAAAATCGGATGAAATGCTTCAATTAACATATTCTCCAGGAAGTAGCAAAGCCCAGATTGCACCAATAGAGCATCAGAAATGGAGTGAAATACAGAATTTGTTGCTTAACATAGGGGAAATCAGGCTGGCCCTTCCCTTGGCTTCGACTATTGAGTTGGCTAGGTAGATGCCCCTGGGAAACTCAGCAAAACTAGTTTTCAAAGGTTGGCAAGATTTTCTCAGGGAACATTCTAAGTATCTTACTTTGCAAGAGGGATTACAGTTTAATACTCTCACTCTGAATATCTTTTCTTATTACCTAATTGGTTGAAGTTATTAAAAACTTCTCAGGGAGTTGAGTTTCAATTCACACCTTATAAAAAAGGCTAAAATATGCACACAGAAAGTCTCTGGTAACAGAACAAGCAGTGTTGCACTTTAGAATGACTCATTATAACACAAAAAGTAGGGCCTGAAGCTAGACTATGAGATTTAACACTCACCTCTGTGGAATAGGTGAAGTGCAACATTTAACATCAATCTTCAGTTTTCACTTAATACAACTTATTATGGACCAGATGGCTCGACTGTTATGCCATTTCCTGAATAATTTTTTGCAGGAGAAGAAATTTGACTTTTTTTTTTTAAGTAAAATGTCATAATAGTAAGGTGCGTAGTTTCAGGAGAGATGCTAAGAGTGATTTTATAATTGTACATTCATTTAAAAACAGCTTCTAAGATCCTGGTGAAATATTTCAGTACTGAAGTGTTATAAAGAGACTTTTAAATACTTAACTATAATTCCCTAATGTTTATCATTATAATTACCTCAGTGGTATGGCTCTGAGTAATTTGTCTACATTTTGATTATAGACATAGGGAAGAGCTATTCAATTCATGAATTGTTCAAATCAAACCTCCAAAGTCTGTTGCTTATTTGTATATTTAATGCAGTTTTTGAAATATTTGATGTAATAATGTGCTTTCATCTGCTATGCTGCCAGTGCGATAACAACAAATAAGTTTTAAATATTAAAACAAGAGCTAGCACTTGAGTATGATGTAGATGTACCTTTACGGATGATGACTGAATATGAATCATGACACAGCAAAATGTCTAAAGACTTCATGCCTCCTTCTGTATAGAAATGAAGAAACTCTGATAGCTTGACAGCCACATTCATGTGGTTTCTGTCTGTTCTTGAGACATTGTTTGTTGTTGTTAAGCTCCCTGATTCCAAAGAAGCTTTTTTTTTTTTTTTTTTTTTAAT
>NW_025999968.1:33599624-33604120 GCF_001458135.2 Marmota marmota marmota | reverse complement strand
GGGGGGGGGGGGGGAGTATGAGTAAAGATTTATCCCTAAAATAACGCCAAATAAGCAAATAATTATAAAGTTATAAATTTTCACATCAAACATACACTAAGTACAAACAGACAACTATAAAGGAAGAAATTAAAGTTATAGTTTAATAAATTATATCAAACAGAAAAGTATTCTGTTAAGTAAAATAATACATTACATATATTATAATTGTACATATATGGGATTCATTGTGGTATAGTCATACATTGACATAGCATATAATCTTTAAAAAGGCAAATCATTTTAAACAGCTTTGTAGAATTATTAGATAATGAAGCAAATTTGGAGAGAAAATGATGTTACCTGTGAAACAACATAAAAAATATACAACTGTTCAAATGTAAGTTTTCTTCTGGGTAACAAGGATATTTGCATATGTTTGAAGTTTACCTGACAGTTTGAAAACAGGATCTGTACTTCGCTTTTTTTTTTCTTTTTGTGCCTGTCAAATCCTATCATATAGGTAGATAATGATAACCTAGATTTTTAAGAATAAATGAATGAGTGGCTAAATAAAAAAAACCCAGTGAAAAAGTGAAAAAGAAATATATATTATAAAAGGCATATATGGCATATAGTATCCATAGATGATCCATCTATAAACTTTGTTATTCAACAGAATTTGTTTATATATGCTATCTTATTTGCATAGTACTTTCTGTCTGTTGGAGAATTATTTCTGAAAGTTCTTCACATGTTGTCTCTTTTTCTATTGCCTATTTCCTCTGAAAATATTTCCAAGTAACTGCAATAAAATAAACCATCACTCAAATGATATAATCGTCCTTCCCATATAAGAAATATTAGTTGAAAGTAAGGAGAGGAAATGGTTTTTCAAATGTAATTCTTTTTCTGGTGAGTTGCTGTATACAATACTTGTTCTCATCAAAGGAATAATGAAATAATTGCACTAACATTTGCATGTAGATGTTTATCATAATTGTTTAAAACTTTTTAAAACAGCTATATTGATAACCAGTTCACAAATTCACAATTTATCTACTTAAAGTGTAAAGCTCAATGGTTTTTATTATAAAACAGAATTGCTCAAGGATCATTTCAATTGATTTCAGATAATTTTTGCAAGCCCAAAAGATCCCTTCTGCCTCCTGGACCCAGGTAACCATGAGTCCCCTTTCCATTATAAATTTGCCTCTTGTACAATTTTCATATGAAAGAAATCATGCAATTAATTATAAGGTCTTTTCATGAGTGACTTCTTTTACTTAATATAATCTTTTTTAAGTTTCATCCATGTCATATCCTACATATCAATCAAGTCTTACATTAATTTTTAGGTCCAAGAAATGTGGTGTGCATATGAAATATTTTATTTGTTCATTCAGCAATTGATTGGAAATCAAGCTACTTCCACTTCTTTGCTGTTATGAATTATGTTGCTGTAACTATTTGTGTACAAGTTTTTGTGTGAAACTTAGTTGGACATGTGTTTAACTAGGCTTAACCCTATGTTTAACTTTTTTATTTTATTTTTAATTTTTTGGTACCAGAGATTAACCACTGAACCATATCCCCAGCCCCCCCCCCCCCTTTTTTTAGCACAGGGTCTAGCCAAGTTGCTGAGGCTGGCTTTGAATTGTTTCTCCTGCATCAGCTTCCAGAGTAGTTGGGATTATAGGCATGTGTACCAGAGCACACGGCTATGTTTAACTTTTGAGGAACTGTCAAAATGTTTTCTAAAGTGACTGCATTATTTTACATTCCCTCTGTCAGTGTGTTACAATTTCTTAACATTCTCACAAATGCATGTTATTACCTATTTTTTTCCAACCTGGTATGTGTGAAGTGGGATCTCATTTTGGTTTTGGTTTTCAATTTCATAATGGCTACTGGAATTTCTCATCATTAATTTTCATGTGATTATTGGTTATTGCATATCTTCTTCAGAGAAATATCTTCAAATCTTATGTTCATTTTTAATAGCATTGTGAATTGCAAGCATTCATTATGTTTTCTGATATAAGTTCTGTATTAGATACCTGATTCACAATGTTCTCTCCCATTATGTGTATTGCTTTTCACTTTCTTAATGGAGTCTTTTGTAACACAACAGTTTTAATTCTGATGACTTTCAAAGTATCTTTCATTGTTGTTGCTACTTGGGTGCTATGGTTTTTGAAGAAATGATTGTGATCAATATTTTGGGTGAAAAGTTTTCAGTAAGAAGCCATGAATTCTATCCCTTGTGTGCAGGGGGCCCCCTGCACATGACTCTAATCCTCCAGCATTTCTTCTGGCTTTAATTACACATCAAGTCACTGGGCAGCTGTAGACTCATGGCACCTCTGTGTCAATAGAAAGCAAAGAGGAGACAAAGTTCTTAATCCTTAAAGAATGTATGACACGTTCCTTGCAGTCCAGAAAGTAGATTCCTTAGGGCATTCCTGGTTAAACTTCAATTCTATTTTTAATAATAGATAATAGTATTCAGTGTGCTTGAGTTAAGTTGCTGAACCATTCACTTTCTATGAAATCACTTTGTTATTAGTAACATCCCTGTATGAAACAGTGACATTTACCATAAATCAAAGAATGATACTTATTAATATTCACCTTTAACAATGGGTTTTCTGGACAATTATATGGATCTTTTATCTCCACTCAGAACTATCACAAAATAAGATATTTTCAAACACATTCACTTACTTGTTCCAATTTTATTTTATTTTATTTTTTAATTTTTTTATTTTTTGGAGAATGAAGAGACTGTTTATTGTGAAGAACAGCAAAGGTTTAATTACATATAGTTCTCTTGAAAAGTAGAGGCTATTATACCAAACAAATTATAAGAAATATCAGAAAACAGAATTTCCAGTGTAAATTTTATGTATATTTATTACCAATATGTAGCATTCAATAAAGTGACTTTTCCTAATTAGTTGTGTGTGTATATATATATATACACACACACACATACATGTTTGTGTACATATATATGTGTGTGTATATGTGTGTGTGTGTATATATATATATGTATATATATATATACATATATATATGATTAAATGACACTGGTAAATATATCTTCATTAAGGTGTAAATTTTATGCTTGCTAGTGTATATTTTCAATTATGAGTTAAGGGCAAAATTACTATCTGCCTTTGAATACATACTTCAATACATATTTTTTTAGGGTATGCATACTTTATTTTTTTAATTAGTTGCACATGACAATACAATGGTCTTGACATATCATATATTTGAATCAAATGGGATATAATTTCTCATTTTTCTGAGTGTACAGGTTGCAGAATCACATTGGTTATACAGACACGTATACACATACAGCAATACTAGTGTCTATTTTATTCTGGTACCCTTCCTATCCCCCCTTCCCCTCCCTTCCCCTCCCCTCCCATCACTTCTCTCTACCCAATCTAATGTGACACATTTCTTTTTTTTTTTCCCCTCATATCATCATACATGTATTTTGTATAACAATGAGGGTTTCCTTCCATTTGGGTGTTTGTTTTGTCTGAAAACCAGGGAACTATATCTTGGCCTCGGCGCTTCCCTCTCTTTCTCTCTCTGCTCTCTGCACCATGGAGTCAGTAGATTTGTTCACCAAACCTTTCCTCCATGATGTTCTGCCTTGCCCCAGGCCCAAAGCAATGGAGACACAGAATTTATACTGAAAACTCTGAAACCATGAACCAAAATAAGTCTTCTTTTCCCAATTTTCTCAGGTATTTGACTCAGGAATAAAAAGCTGACTAACACTTCTTTAATTCTCAAAAAATATATTATTCTTACATGAAATTAAATGTTAACTTTCATTATTGGATGCAATACTCCTGCCCAGGGATTTAGTATTCATTTTATTTAATTCTTTGAGTTTTTTTTTTTCATAATTTCCAGCAGTTTTTAACTATCATGCCTGCCAACTTCACTATGATCCTCACTTCCCTCACTTTATATTTATAGTTTCTTCAACATTCTAAAGGATTTTACTCATTGTAATATGTAGGGTCATTTGCTAAAAATAATTATCTGACCAAATTCTCCAGGACATAAAAGAATATTTCTTCATACATCTAAACCTTCTTACATAAGCAAAGGGTTGAAGTCCTGGCTTGTTTGTAAATGAGCAGAGCACTCCTATTATGATCATATGAAAGTAATAGGACTTTTCACTTCTTCATTAATTAAGAAAGTTACCAGCTTCTAAGAATTAGCTACAACAATGGTAGTGAAACTTTTCTTTCCTTTTGTAATCTTTTTTTAAACAATCC
The DNA here is from genome assembly GCF_001458135.2 of Marmota marmota marmota. Classification (NCBI taxonomy): domain Eukaryota; kingdom Metazoa; phylum Chordata; class Mammalia; order Rodentia; family Sciuridae; genus Marmota; species Marmota marmota. The sequence continues at coordinate 33,599,828 of NW_025999968.1, read as the reverse complement.
TACTTGTTACATGTGATAATGAATAGGTATTATTATTATTGTCAGTTTGCTTTGAAAGAAACAGGCTTGTGCCTAAAATTTAAAATATTGAGATCCACTCCCAATTTCTCTTAAATTGTCATTTTTTTTTTCTGTGTGACTAAAAGATTGTCTTTGCTGAAGGCTATGAAAATATATATATATATATATATATATATATATATA
>NW_025999968.1:33562795-33599603 GCF_001458135.2 Marmota marmota marmota | reverse complement strand
TATATATATATATATATATATATTCCCCTACATAGAAAAGTTGCTCTGATTGCTGAAGAGGATAGATATTAGGATATGAGAAAAAGTTAAGGTATGGGAATCACTTTGCCTTAAAAAGAAACAGAAGATGAATAGATGAATGGTCAACACCACCAGCCCCATATTTAAACACATGGTTTACAGAGGAGCTGCGTGGATTTATTGGGGAACACAGTAATGACCTGATGGCAAAAGTTTGCTGTGTCTGAAGAAGGCAGAGCTGCTTGAAAATGGAAGGTATTTCTCTGCCACAGCACAGTTCCTAGAAGTGTGCAAGCAGATTCTGGGGAAAGGGTTATTACAAGGGATATTGTCCTGGACAACTTCTATTAGACTATGATTTTAAACCTTCATTTATACGTGGCACCAGCACAAACAGCCAAAGGATTTGTTGAATTTGCTGTCACACAGCTTCCAATATGCTAAGCACTAGTGGAACCAAAATCTGGACCACTTTACTATTTCTAGAAGATTAAAACATTGAAAACTGACATATCTAGAACACCTAAAATCAAATACATAATGATACCACGCAGTAACTTTTAATCATCAGATTAAAAGTTCTGTGAAAACAAGGACTCTATGAATTTTATTCCCTGAGGTTGCCCCAGCAACCACAGTGCCTGATATTATGTTTATTTAACAAACAGATATATTGTGTCAAACACTGTTTTTATGCAAAATAAAACTCACAACTGCCCACATAATCCTGTTAGCAATCTTATGACATGCATAATATAATTACCAATAATTTCCACATGAGGATACCGAGGTGTAAAGAAGTGACTTTTCCAAGTCACATGGCACAAAAGGATTTGAACAGTCTGTTTCAGAGGGCTTGTACTTAAAGCCTACCTATCTTGCCCCTTAATTCATAGTAGTTTAATATGCTAATTATTAGAGGTTGTACCTCAAGTATTCAAAAGAAAGATATTTAAGTTGGAAAGATTGTCAGAATTGAAAGGGAATCACTCGTATCAAACTCTAATAAAAGAATAATAAATAAAGCTGGAGTCACACAAAGATGACTCTAATAAAAGAATAATAAATAAAGCTGGACCCCTGCCACACAAAGATGCAAGCACCACATTATCCATGCCTTTGATGTATTCCCCCTTAAATAAAGAATTGGGGTCTTTTTTCAGTTGTTCAGTTACATTTCCTCTGTCTTTATTTCTTACTGTTTATTTCAGGTTTTTTATATTCCCAGGCAACTCATACCTCCTGGGCAGGAACCTGCTCTGTTGGGGTGCTGGCCACCTTGATAGTGTTAGAGTATTCAAGGCATAAGTTTCCCTGTGCACTGGGTAAAATTTATTGTGCAGAAACTTTTGCTCAAGTCCTAACCTCTGGTACATGTGAATGTATCTTATTTGGAAAGAGAATCATTGCAGATATAATTAATTAGAGGCACCTTCTCTTGAGCCACTACCCCAACCCCCTGATACTGATAATATTACTATGCTCTATTATTATATTCATAATCAAAAAATTGTATATTTCAATCAAGGTAAGTGGAAATAAAGATGTATCATTATTTCTATTTAAGTTCATAGATATTTTAAATTTTATTCAAGGTACTTTTGGGGATCTTTGTATTCCAGGTAACATAACCTTGAACAGCTTATGATGGAATTAAAAGCTTTTGAACTTTTTTCTTTTCTCAAACATTATATCTGCTTTTTTCTTGGGAAATTTTCTCCATAAAGCCTGTGAATCCCTCATTCTGAATAGATACATTGGAATTCATGAGTATTAAGTGGTGTCTCCTGGAAGATTATGCTTTCTTTGATTACATGCAAATGCGAGATCACTTATGATATGTAAGAACATGCCTTTTAAAAATATTTTCCCTAAAGAACTAAAAAAAAGAAAACCCAACAAATGAAAAAGGCTAAAATGATGTGTACGTTGTGACTTCACCTAATTGATATATGTGAGTAGAAAATCTGTAGCAGGTTTCTCCAGATGGTTTAGGTATAGATTTTTCATTTTGAATTTGAGATTTTATAAGTCAATACACAAAGTACACATTTATATCTTTAAAAATACAGTTGCTAATAGGTCAAATTGAGGTGCATTGATGATGGTATCATCATTATTCCGGATTCTTTACTTTGTATTTATCAGTTTAGGATCCTTGGATTCAGTTTCTTCATGGATTTAGGACTGTTTGGTGTATTCTTGTACAAAGGTTTAAGTTCCATTTTTAATATCAACTATTTACATATAACAAGTACATTAACTATTAATTGATGTGTAAATATACCTTAATCTAAGTCTGTGTTGTGAAGATATTGAGTGTTGTTCCTCCTTCAATGTGGCTGTGTGAGACCTTGACTCCTATGCTGGGAAGCATCTAAAAGCCTCTTTGTTGTAACCTAATATACTAATCAGAAGGTGAAAGCAAGTGCTGGAACAAAATATGGCTGCAAGAGTCCAAGATCTATGGGGAAAACAATTGAGTGATGACATGAGAGTTTTGTTTAAGAAAGGCAAAGTATTGAACAATCAAATTGGAGTGGAAAGGTTAGGCCTTTGGTATTCTTATGGGGCCTAAATTCTGATAAAATTGTCCTTGATTCTAGTCATAAAATACTCATCATTAATGATGATCAAGGAAACACAGATTAGCCAAGCTAGAGCTGATCATTACAGACAAATTACATATTGAGGTTTTCTATATAAATAGTTAACTGAATAGTATGCCTATAATATTTTAATATGTATGGTTTGAAGTGTTCCTACCCCCATTCCTTAAATATTTATGGTAAGGAAATTAACCTTCAAAACCCTTGTGCTGCCTGATTCTCAGATATTCTGAGCCCTTCAGGTGAATTATTCTGGGTCCTTACTGTTTCTATTCTTTTATTTTACTTGTTTTTCTTTACTCTATCCCCAGACCATCTCCTCCAAAGCCATTTCAAATGCCACTTGTTATTATGAAGGTTTTCAGTACCGTCTCCCACCATCCAATAGGACTGATGACCCCTCTTCAGTGCTTCTAGGATGCTTTGCTTAGTGTTTCAGTATAGCCCTCCCTGACTCTCATATTGTACATATTTGAGATTTTTCAAGTATAAGGTATACAAAGGAAAAAAAAATTGGCTATTATTGTGAATAAGCCTTATATCTGGAATGAGCTATAGATACATAATTTAACAAAATATAATATTGTACACCAAGTTGTAGAAAATACAGGGGACTCCATAGGCTTAACAACAACAAAGGGAAAAAAAAATCGAAAAAGGAGAGAAGAAAAAGAATCACAGACAGTCACACTGTCTTACTGCTTTCTTCCCTTGAAAACATTTACCTATCTGATTTCTTCCCTTTCTAGCCTAACATATAAGTGGAACTTAATCAACAATTATTGCACAAATCAAGAAATAAGTGATTACAGAAACAGAATTTCACTCAGTAAATGGTCTAAGATTTAGACAAGAAAAGAATTCAAATAGAATTGGCCAAAGCTGATGTCTGGATATTACTCTTGTAGAATTTAAGTATCTGCCAATTCCTGGGCACTTATGTTATCATGATGAATAATAGAAAAAGGAAATCTACAGAATCAAAATAACCTTCTGCTTTTTAATGGAACTCCAAATAACTTGATAATTTCTATTAATTCTGTTAAGAGGAATTTCCCTTTTAAAATTAGTCAAATATATTATTATGTCAGTTGAACTGATAGTCCTATAGATATTCCATCAAACATTTTATGGTTATTTTAGATACTTGGCATTAATAGTGGAGCCATTTCATAATGTTATCATGCTATATTTAATTATATATATACATATATATTTATGTATATATAAAAGGTGCTAATTACACTAAAAGTCCCCAAATAAATTATAAAGTGTGACTATCTTCCATAAATGGTGCCATATATATATATATATTAAAAATTATATATATATATATATATATATATATATATATATATATATACACACACACACTATATATTACACTAAGCTACACACCTCCTTCAATGTGCCTGTGAGACCTTTATTCCTATGCTGGTGAGCATATATAAGCCTCTTTGTTGTAACTTAGTATACTAATCAGAAGGTGAAATATATATATATATAAACACTAAGCTATTTAGTAGAATATATATATTTTTTTACTACCAATTCAGGCCATTTAATACTGAAGTCTACATTTCCTAGTTTTCCTATTAAAAGCCAGATAATAAATTTGCATTTATATTAGGCGTTTTGACTTCTTTGACATTGAAATCTAAGCAAACCATAATGATAAAATGAATCTCAAAAACATATGCAATACCAGTTACCCAAAAGACTTTGTGTGCATAAATTCCAACTGGTTTCCACAGTCAATATAATCTGTTTTTAACTATTTTTTTTTTAATTTGAAAGGTATTTTATTATTATGTTGTCAAATATGCTCTTATAAAAGGAAAAACACCATTTTTGGAAGATATTCGCATTTTACAATATATTTGGGCATTTTTGGTGTAATTAGAACCTTTTATATGCACATTTTGATTCTTTGATGCATGAACTGAGTCTTATAGAATGTTAGAATTTATTATTCAAATGAATTCTAGCCCTTGCTTTAACCTTTACATACAATTTCTGAAGTATATCTGTAGGGGATTCATTGAAATCAATATGGGACCTAAAGAGCTTTTTCTTTCTAGAAGAGTATGCTTCATATGCAATTCTTTTTTCCCAAATATGGTCCAGCTATGCTGGATGGGCTGGGTGATTTTTTCATCGCACTTAGTGCATCTTATCTTTTGTTCAGTATTGCTGATCTGGTTATTTCACTAACTAGAGATTTCCAGGAAATAAACAAAAGAGTTTGTGTGTGTCTCTACATTTGCTGCTTGTTTAACAAATATAAATTATTAAAATTCTCAATGATGTTTTCCAAACTTAAAACTGCAAAAGCTAACTATTGAAACAGATACACATTTCAAAAATTGAAGCTCAGTTTAATGTAGGGAAGGAAAGATGTTATCAGCTTTACTTTAACCAAGGAACAATTTATCTTCATGGAATCATAGTTCTTTTATTCTTAGGTCATTCTGAATCATGACATTATGTATGATTTTATTTTATTTCTAATAGACTTTAACATGTGATTCCAGAGCTGCTTGTAATACAGCAATTTCTTTCCAGCACAGAGAAGACATGTGAGATACTTTTTTCCTCTTTACATTTCCTATTTTAACACACAGTAACTAATTTTACTTGCCAGGTTTTATGGCCTTTTATTGGTTATGCAGTTTTATTTATATTCTTGCTTGCTACTAATTATCACATTCTGCATAATTTATAATGTATTCTACTGATGGTGAAGTCTGAATAATGAAATCCATCTATAGAAAAAATCGACTGCGTCTCAATGAAAACGCCAAGGAAAGTACGAACAGAAATTGTAAAAGGCTTATAGATTTATACTTTTTTTTTTTTTAAATTTTTTATTGTGGGTTGTTCAAAACGTTACAAATTTCTTGGCATATCATATTTGACACTTTGATTCAAGTGGGTTATGAACTCCCACCTTCACCCCATACACAGATTGCAGAATCACATCAGTTACACATCCATTGATTTACAAATTGCCATCCTAGTGTCTGTTGTGCTCCGCTGCCTTTCCCATCCTCCACCCTCCCCCCTCCCCACCTCTCCCCTCCCCTCCCCTCCTCTCTCTCTACCCCCTCCACTGTATAACCCTGAGGGTCTCCTTCCATTACCATGCAATTTCCCTTCTCTCTCCCTTTCCCTCCCACCTCTCATCCCTGTTAAATGTTAATCTTCTTCTCCTGCTCTTCGTCCCTACTCTGTTCTTAGTTACTCTCCTTATATCAAAGAAGACATTTGGCATTTGTTTTTTAGGGATTGGCTAGCTTCACTTAGCATAATCTGCTCTAATGCCATCCATTTCCCTGTAAATTCTATGATTTTGTCATTTTTTAATGCAGAGTAATACTCCATTGTGTATAAATGCCACATTTTTTTTATCCATTCGTCTATTGAAGGGCATCTAGGTTGGTTCCACAGTCTTGCTATTGTGAATTGTGCTGCTATGAACATCGATGTAGCAGTGTCCCTGTAGCATGCTCTTTTTAGGTCTTTAGGGAATAGACCAAGAAGGGGAATAGCTGGGTCAAATGGTGGCTCCATTCCCAGCTTTCCAAGAAATCTCCATACTGCTTTCCAAATTGGCTGCACCAATTTGCAGTCCCACCAGCAATGTACAAGTGTACCCTTTTCCCCACATCCTCGCCAGCACTTGTTGTTGTTTGACTTCATAATGGCTGCCAATCTTACTGGAGTGAGATGGTATCTTAGGGTGGTTTTGATTTGCATTTCTCTGACAGCTAGAGATGGTGAGCATTTTTTCATGTACTTGTTGATTGACTGTATGTCCTCCTCTGAGAAGTGTCTGTTCAGGTCCTTGGCCCATTTGTTGATTGGGTTGTTTGTTCTCTTATTGTCTAATTTTTTGAGTTCTTTGTATACTCTGGATATTAGGGCTCTATCTGAAGTGTGAGGAGTAAAGATTTGTTCCCAGGGTGTAGGCTCCCTATTTACCTCTCTTATTGTTTCTTTTGCTGAGAAAAAACTTTTTAGTTTGAGTAAGTCCCATTTGTTGATTCTAGTTATTAACTTTTGTGCTATGGGTGTCCTATTGAGGAATTTGGAGCCCGACCCCACAGTATGTAGATCGTAGCCAACTTTTTCTTCTATCAGACGGCGTGTCTCTGATTTGATATCAAGCTCCTTGATCCATTTTGAATTAACTTTTGTGCATGGCGAGAGAAAGGGATTCAGTTTCATTTTGTTGCATATGGATTTCCAGTTTTCCCAGCACCATTTGTTGAAGATGCTATCCTTCCTCCATTGCATGCTTTTAGCCCCTTTATCAAATATAAGATAGTTGTAGTTTTGTGGATTGGTTTCTGTGTCCTCTATTCTGTACCATTGGTCCACCCGCCTGTTTTGGTACCAGTACCATGCTGTTTTTGTTACTATTGCTCTGTAGTATAGTTTGAAGTCTGGTATCGCTATACCGCCTGATTCACACTTCCTGCTTAGCATTGTTTTTGCTATTCTGGGTCTTTTATTTTTCCATATGAATTTCATGATTGCTTTCTCTATTTCTACAAGAAATGCCGTTGGGATTTTGATTGGCATTGCATTAAACCTATAGAGAACTTTTGGTAATATCGCCATTTTGATGATGTTAGTTCTGCCTATCCATGAACAGGGTATATTTTTCCATCTTCTAAGATCTTCTTCTATTTCTCTCTTTAGGGTTCTGTAGTTTTCATTGTATAAGTCTTTCACCTCTTTTGTTAGGTTGATTCCCAAGTATTTTATTTTTTTTGAAGATATTGTGAATGGAGTGGTTGTCCTCATTTCCATTTCAGAGGATTTGTCGCTGATATACAGGAATGCCTTTGATTTATGCGTGTTGATTTTATATCCTGCCACTTTGCTGAATTCATTTATTAGCTCTAATAGTTTCTTTGTAGAGCCTTTTGGGTCTGCTAGGTATAGAATCATATCATCTGCAAATAGTGATAATTTAAGTTCTTCTTTTCCTATTTTGATGCCTTTAATTTCTTTCGTCTGTCTAATTGCTCTGGCCAGTGTTTCGAGAACTATGTTGAACAGAAGTGGAGAGAGAGGGCATCCCTGTCTTGTTCCAGATTTTAGAGGGAATGCCTTCAGTTTTTCTCCATTCAGAATGATGCTAGCCTGAGGCTTAGCATAGATTGCTTTTACAATATTGAGGTATGTTCCTGTTATCCCTAGTTTTTCTAGAGTTTTGAACATAAAGGGATGCTGTACTTTGTCGAATGCTTTTTCCGCATCTATCGAGATGATCATATGGTTCTTATTTTTAAGTCTATTGATGTGGTGAATAACATTTATTGATTTCCGTATATTGAACCAGCCTTGCATCCCAGGGATGAATCCTACTTGATCATGGTGTACAATTTTTTTGATATGTTTTTGTATCCGATTCGCCAGAATTTTATTGAGGATTTTTGCATCTAGGTTCATTAGAGATATTGGTCTGTAGTTTTCTTTCTTTGAAGTGTCTTTGTCTGGTTTAGGTATCAGGGTGATGTTGGCCTCGTAGAATGAATTTGGAAGTTCTCCCTCTTTTTCTATTTCCTGAAGTAGCTTGAAAAGTATTGGTATTAGTTCCTCTTTAAAGGTTTTGTAAAACTCTGCTGTATACCCATCCGGTCCTGGGCTTTTCTTAGTTGGTAGTCTTTTGATGGTTTCTTCTATTTCCTCAATTGATATTGGTCTGTTTAGGTTGTCTATATCCTCCTGACTCAATCTGGGCAGATCATATGACTTAAGAAATTTATCTATGCCTTCACTATCTTCTAATTTATTGGAGTATAAGGATTCAAAATAGTTTTTGATTATCTTCTGTATTTCTGAAGTGTCTGTTGTGATATTGCCTTTTTCATCCCGTATGCTAGTAATTTGAGTTCTCTCTCTTCTTCTCTTCGCTAGCATCGCTAAGGGTCTGTCGATTTTGTTTATTTTTTCAAAGAACCAACTTTTAGTTTTGTCAATTTTTTCAATTGTTTCTTTTGTTTCGATTTCATTAATTTCAGCTCTGATTTTAATTATTTCTTGCCTTCTACTTCTTTTGCTGTTGTTTTGCTCTTCTTTTTCAAGGATTTTGAGATGAAGTATGAGATCATTTATTTGTTGGTTTTTTCTTTTTTTAAGGAATGAACTCCAAGCAATGAATTTTCCTCTTAGAACTGCTTTCAATGTGTCCCATAGATTCCGATATGTTGTGTCTGTGTTTTCATTTATCTCTAAGAATTTTTTAATTTCCTCCTTGATGTCTTCTATAACCCATTGATCATTCAGTAACCTATTGTTCATTCTCCAAGTGATGTATGCTTTTTCCTTCCTTCTTTTATCGTTGATTTTCAGTTTCATTCCATTATGATCAGATAAGATGCATGGTATTATCTCTACTCCTTTATATTGTCTAAGAGTTGCCCTGTGACATAATATATGATCTATTTTTGAGAAGGATCCATGTGCTGCTGAGAAAAAAGTGTAACTGCTTGATGTTGGGTGGTATACTCTATATATGTCAATTAGGTCTAGGTTATTAATAGTGTTATTGAGTTCTATAGTTTCCTTATTCAACTTTTGTTTGGAAGATCTGTCCAGTGGCGAGAGAGGTGTGTTGAAGTCTCCCATGATTATGGTATGGTGGTCTATTAGACTCTTGAACTTGAGAAGAGTTTGTTTGACGAACATAGCTGCACCATTGTTTGGGGCATAAATATTTATGATTGTTATGTCTTGTTGGTGTATGGTTCCCTTAAGCAGTATGTAGTGTCCCTCTTTATCCCTTTTGATTAACTTTGGCTTGAAATCTATTTTATTTGATATGAGTATGGACACTCCTGCTTGTTTCCGAAGTCCATATGAGTGATATGATTTTTCCCAACCTTTCACCTTCAGCCTATGTATGTCTTTTCCTATCAAATGCGTCTCCTGTAGGCAGCATATTGTTGGGTCTTGTTTTGTGATCCATTCTACTAGCCTGTGTCTCTTAATTGGTGAGTTTAAGCCATTAACATTTAGGGTTATTATTGAGATATGGGTTGTTCTTCCAGCCATATTTGTTTATTTCTGTTACTAAACATGGTTTGTTTTCCTCTTTGATTATTTCCCCCCCCTTTACTGTCCTACCTCCCACTGTTGGTTTTCATTGTTATTTTCCATTTCCTCTTCCTGTAATGCTTTGGCGAGGATGTTTTGAAGAGATGGTTTTCTAGCTGCGAATTCTTTAAACTTTTGTTTATCGTGGAAGGTTTTAATTTCATCTTCCATCCTGAAGCTTAATTTCGCTGGATACACAATTCTTGGTTGGAACCCATTTTCTTTCAGTGTTTGAAATATGTTATTCCAGGATCTTCTAGCTTTCAGAGTCTGTGTTGAAAGATCAGCTGTTATCCTGATTGGCTTACCCCTAAATGTAATCTGCTTCCTTTCTCTTGTAGCTTTTAAAATTCTCTCCTTATTCTGTATGTTGGGCATCTTCATTATAATGTGTCTAGGTGTGGATCTCTTATGATTTTGCACATTCGGCGTCCTGTAGGCTTCTAGGATTTGGGATTCTGTCTCATTCTTCAAGTCTGGGAAGTTTTCTCGTATTATTTCATTGAATAGACTGCTCATTCCTTTGGTTTGGAGCTCTGTACCTTCCTGTATCCCAATGACTCTTAAGTTTGGTCTCTTAATGTTATCCCATATTTCTTGGATGTTCTGCTCATGGTTTCTTAACAGTCTTGCTGAGCTGTCTATGTTCTTTTCCAGTTGAAATACTTTGTCTTCATTGTCTGATGTTCTATCTTCTAAGTGTTCTACTCTGCTGGTAGTATTCTCCATTGAGTTTTTAAGTTGGTTTATTGCTTCCTGCATTTCTAGGATTTCTGATTGTTTGTTTTTTATAACCTCTATCTCCCTGTATAGTTGATCCTTTGCTTCCTGGATTTGTTTGCGTAATTCGTTGTCGAAGTGATCTTTCATTGTCTGATTTTGCTGTTTAATGTCTTCCTTGATACTCCAGATCATCTGAAGCATGTATATCCTGAATTCTTTATCTGACATTCCATCTGCTGCAGCTGTTACCTCTTCTAAAGTTGCGTTGACCTGCATTGCTTGTGGTCCTTTCTTTCCTTGTCTTTTCATACTGCTTGCGTATCTTTCCTGCAGGTGCGGGCGGCGGCTCTGCTCTCTCCTTATTCCAATTGGGGTGTCGTGGCTACCACGCCGGCAGGTCACTGGGCCTGTTCTGGGAGCTGGCGGCGGCTCTGTTCTGCCCCTACTCCAATTGGGGTGACGAGTGTACCACGCCGGCAGGCCACCGGGCCTGATCCGCCAGTCGGTTGCAGGTTTGCCTACCCTGCAGACGCGGGCGGCGGTTCTACTCTGCCCCTACTCCAAATGGGGTGTCGTGACTACCCCGCCTGCAGGACGCTGGGCCTGTTCCTGGCACGGGCGGCGACTCTGCTCTGCCACTACTCCAATTAGGGTGGTGTTTGTACCACGCCGGCAGGCTCCTGGGCCTGATCCGCCGGTCTGTTGTAGGTCTGCCTACCTTGGAGGCGCGGGCGGCGGATCTGCCCTGCCCCTCCTACCACGCCTGCGGACCCCTGGGTCTGATCTGCAGTTTGATCACTGGTCTGCTCACCCTGCGGGCACGGGTGGCGGTTCCGCTCCGCCCCCACTCCAATTGGGGTCACGTGACCACCACACCGGCAGGGCCTGATCCGGGCGTGGGAGAAGGATCTGCTCTGCCCCTACTCCAGTTGGGGTGACATGTGTACCACACTGGCAGGCCACTGGGCCTGACCCGCCCGGCTGTCACAGGTCTGTTTACCTTGCAAGCGCGAACGGCGGCTCTGCCCTGCCCCTCCTACCACGCCCATGTACCACTGGGTCGCGGGTCTGCCCACCTTGCGGGTGCGGGTGGCGGCTCCGCTCCGCCCCCTCTCCAATTGGGGTCACGCGGTCACCACGCTGGCGAGCCGCTGGGCCTGCTCCGGGCGCTGGCGGCGGCCCGGCTTCTCCCCTCTGGCTCAACGACAAATTGAGGAGACTCGGGTGACTGTGCCTCACCCCCCCTACCAGGAGACCAACTGCTTATGTCACCGCTGGAATTGATGAAGTTCTCTCCTCCGCCGCTTTCTGCTGACATCAGATCTCTGCCATGTTGGTATCCTATGCGAATGGCAGCATTTCGTTCCCCTTGCCGGGCAACCAAAGCAACGGGTGAGTCCTGACCGGCCCTCAGCAGGACCCGGACCGAGAAGCAGTTTCCGCGGGCTCCTAGCCCCGGTCCAGGGAAGTTCCGGGAGCCGGAACTCGGCCGCTCCGTGCTCGGTGTAAGCTCCTATAAGTGTAAGCTCCAAGAAGCAGTCCCCGCGGGCTCAGTTCCGGGAGCCGGAATTCGGCTGCTTAGTGCTTGTTGTATGCTCTGATAGGAGCAGGGTCCAAGAAGCAGCCTCCGCAGGCTCCGTGGGACGGTTCCGGGAGCCGGAACTCGGCCGCCCCGCGCTCGGTGTTCGCTCCGATAAGCTCAGGTTCTAAGAAGCACCCAGGCGCTGAACCCTAGCAATCTGTCTGCAAGCCGCAGGCGAATTGCAGCCTGAAATTACCTGATCTATGGCTGAATGAGCTGCGGTCAGTCGAAAACAGGGAAGGTGACGTCAGTTTACCAACATGGTGGCTGCTGGCCTCCTCTGTGGTCTGACCGGTGTGGAGAACCGAGATGGACCGCTTCCTTCCCCCGTCTCGAACCCAGAATTCAGCCCTGAGTACGGTGCTTTCGCGGCTGGCAGAAACTGCAGCGCTGTAACCCTGCGTCTCTATCCCAGCGCGCGCTGCAGACTCTAGCCGCGGGGCGATTTGCTGAATAAGCCGTGTTACCCTCCGTGCGACAAACCTCTCGCGTTTGAGTCCCCGTAGCAGATCCTCATGCGATGGAAATCCTTCCTCCAGGTTCCGGAGCACCCCACTATTGCTGGAAATTCCTAACAAGATATCCTTTAGCCGTCCTGACTTGTCATACTCCCACACAGTGAAGCAGCACACGGGGGTAATGCACTCCCCTCGCCGCCATCTTCCTGTCCCCTAGATTTATACTTAAAGTGAACTAATGTCCTTTGTTCTGCAAAAGTAAATTGAAGACATTGTTAGAATGGATCTAAGTTGAATTTTGTCCAACACAATATTACCTGGTTTTTGTAAACTATGAGAATTCTGCATTGATTATACTAGGTTTTTATTTTTACACTAAGCTATTTAGTAGAGAAAATTAAAAAATGAAAAATGTAAACCTACAAAAATTAAAACTTTTATCAGTAGTTCATCTGTACAAATGGTTCTGTGAGTGACCTAGGAACATTTATATGCCCAATGTTTAAATTGTTGATATGGACTCATTTCAAAAAGGTGGAATTAGTCTACTAATACATCCATCTCCTATGTCTATCAACTAGCTCAATCCACTGAAATAGATATTTATGAAAAACAAATGTCTTCCAAATTTTATGATCAAATATTTCTTAAGTTGTTCATTCTGTGCTACCAGTGAAACTTAAGAAATTTTTACAACAGTTTTGATTCCAACTGTGATTTTTATTAATCTTTAATTGTGATTTTGGCCCTGGTTACTCCTTCTTGTACTAATTTACCAACCTTTCCACTTGCATCTTGTTTTAAATTTTAGAAAAGTTGGTCATAGTTTAGAAGAAATACTCATTTTTCTCTATCATATCTTAATTAATTAAATGGGCTTAATTAAATGAGCTATCATATCTTTTCTTACTATCATGAAAACCAGGCCACTATCTTTAGCTTTCACTAAATGGTGAGCATTATGTGAGTCATCAGTTTTATAGGTAGAGAAAATATGTTGATAATTCTGGTTCTTATGTGTCTTTTTCACAGAAAATATGCATTCTATGTTCTTTCTACTATTGTCTCAAAAAAGCAGATCTTTGTAATACAGATTCATTTAAGTCTCCACTTATTTGAGAGGCTGGATCAAGTTTATATCCATCTACTCATTCATACATTTATCATTCAAATACATAGTATATTCACTTCTTATTAACTATTGAGGCTCAGAAAACCATAGCTTAAATGAAAATCTCAGGAGTAGCTATAAATGCCATCTTTGGCCTCCACCCTCCTGGGTCTCTCACCCCTCATTCTCTCCTAATGCAAGTAATAGAAACAAAATCCCCTTTTCTCTGAGGCTAATAATAATACCCCCCCCCCCCAAATATTACCCTATCTTTGCCCTTCCTTTCTGTGAAAGAGTGGTTAAAAAATCCTCTGACTTACATTGTTAATTATAGGTCTTAAGACCCCCCACTACAGTGAGGGCCCTGTCCCATATCTGGGAGGAAGAAATGTTATACTTGAGAGGTCAAGAAGAATTGAAACAGACAGGCTTTGCTGGATTTCCTTAATCTATTTCCATTAGCTTATGCCCTATTTGACCAATCATATTTATGCACATGCAGGTTCTGCTCCATTGAATCTAAGTAAAAAAATTAGTAGTTCTTCCTGAGATTTTGTGTCTTCAATCTGAAGGCCCCCTTGTCATGTAAAAAAGTACAAATGAAATTTTTATGCTTTTCTCTTGTTACTCTTTCTTTTGGTATAAGACTGTCATTCAGGACATATCATGATCCCCAGGAAGGGGATCACCCTCTTTTCTACCCCTGACAGTACATTATAAGGACAGTGACAAAAAAATGTTGACTCTGTCAGTAATATATGCAAAAGTAAGGTCTTGTGCATTACTTACTCTGGATAACATATCGATAGGCTCTGTCTATGCAAAGAACTACAACATGTATTTTTTGTTGCCAGAATCATAGAGTTTTTTTTGGAATACATACAAATAGTAACATGGATCATTTAAAAAGGGCTTTACAGAGGCTAAATAAGACAGTGCAGTGAACAGGAAAGTAAATACCAGAAAGCAAAGCTGCCAAGGACCATGATGACCACAAGTGGGAGTAGAATTAAATTTGTTCTTGAAACTTTAGAATAAATGTGGAAAATAATGTTTGTGACATCCTTGGCAACTGCATTTGAGCTTTAGGACAAATCATTAGTTGTATCCCCATATCCACTTTCTTCTTCCATAGTAATTGTTTTAACTGTTCCATTGGCTGCTGAGCTGGAGATTTCCCATTTGCTCTTGCTGCTGAGTGGGTCAGGTGATTGTTCTTGCCAAAAGTGAAGTTAATGTACAATGTATATATTATTTCTTTAGTCTTCTATATCTCTTTCCCTTGTTTCTTTCCCACAGGCTAGACTGCAAGATGCCTGAGTCAAGCTCATCTCACTCAATCAACAAGAACATTACAGGGTATGATGGGGCAATGGAAGGGAATTACATGGAGAGTTTTGGTGGAATAGAGCTGTCTCCCTACCTAGCCATGCACACTGACCTCAGCTGCTTTGTGCAGAATACATAAGCCTCTATTTTGCTTGAATAGTTTTTATTGTTTGTTTTGGAGATAGGGATTCCCTTTGTTGTCCAGGGAGGTGTAAGACTCCAACTCTTCCTGTTTAACTTCCTGAATAGCTGGTATTACTGATATGCAACCACCCTGTCATGGGACTTTAGTTGTTGTTGATCTATTTAACTTCTGGCATGTATGACAAAGACCCCATCCAGAGATATAGGGCAAATAATTGAGCTGAATGGAAAATGGAAGACTGACAATTCACTCATGAAAAAGAGGAAACAAAAGATAAGTAGGAGAATTTGAAAATCATTGAGTGGGGCAAAGTGAGTTTCAGGGAGGTTTGATTGGAGGGGACAAAAAGTAGTTTAGTTTTTGATACGTTGCCTCCAAGTAGAGACTCTCCATTGAGATGAAAACATCTAGTAGGCAAGTATGGATCTAGGGCTGGAAGTCAAGAGAAAGGTGGAAAGAAAATATCAGAAATGGGATTTGTTAATACAGAAAAGAGTGGAAACATGGAAAAAGAATGCTTTCTCAGCAAGAGAGCTGGAAAGGAAAGTGTGGGTCTGGCTGAGGAATGAGTTGTGAGATGCAAGGCATTTAGGAGTCAGGAGACCAAACTGCTTTCAAAAGTAGAACCAACAGTTAGAGTTACACATTTAACATCTCATTTGCTAGCCAAGTTGCTGCATGGAAGGACATGACTCTCTAATGGTAGAAATTCCAGTGACCTTGATCAAATAGCCTGAATGTTTTGTTTAGAGAATCATCCTCTGTTTAAGCCTCAAAGTCCTGGTCTGTAGAAAGGGGTGACATCTGTTTAGAGAGGTGACCGTGTGCTGACTGCTCATGTATTTCTTCTCTAATAAAGGTCTAGATACATATCTTGAGTAATGAAGGTCTAGCCTGCAGTGTCAGCAGCTCTGTGAAGCATGAAGAATGAGGAAGTATTCAAAATGTTTAACTGTGCCATATTTAAAATTTAAGTATTTTGGGAAGAATACATTAAAGATAAAATTAAGGTCATTCTGATGATTATGAACTCACTGTAATAACAAAGTCTACTTATTAAATAGATGACACAAGTAAGGAATTCAGGCATATATATGGTGATATGGTACAACTGCAATTATTTTAATAATTTGCTGGGATTTAACAAGAAGAATGCTTCTATAATTTAAAGGCGATAATTTGGTGTGCCATCTGTCAAGAATTGGCAAAGCAGTGATATTGTGTGTGTATTTTACTCCTGTGCTCTTCTGGGAATGAGAACTGTTATAGTTTGGATCTGGAATATTTCCCAAAGGCTTACATGTTGATGGCTTGGCCCTGGCTGGTGATGCTATTGGGAACTGATGGAAACTTTAGGAAGCGAAGCCTAGGTGGAAGAGATGGGGCTGTGTCCTGGCAGGGAATATCTTGCTTCTGATCCCTTCCTTTCTCTAACTCTGCTGCTTGGTTTCCATGAGATGAGAAGATTTCTTCTGCCACACCCTTATGCCATGATGTTCTGCCTTCCCCTCAGGCCCAAAGCAATTGAGTTAGCTGCCCAGGCACTGAAATTTGTCATGGCGCTATGAGTAAAAATAAATCTTTCTTCCTCTAAGTTGATTTATCTCAGGCATTTTGTCACAGCAACAGAATGCTGACAACCACAAGGACCAATTGATAAATAAATATTAAGTAGATTGTAGTAACTCACATAGTTCACTTGCCCCAATACCCTTTCTTTTATACAAGATTCTAAACTATGTCAGGCAAGACACCTGGTCTTATTAATTTTATTATCCTTTCTGCTGAGCTAACTCACTACTATATAGAAAACATTCATAACTGTTGAATAAAAGGATGTTGTATGAGTGAGTCCTCTGGATTAATTGACTTGATATATTAATTCTTTTGTTACACTTTAATTCAAAAGATCTAAATTTCTTAACAATAATATATAAATTTATCTAGTTTCATTATGATCAGTCTAAGTTATTGATATAACTTATAATTATACATTGATAAACAAAATCACATGAAAAATAAGAATAATGGTGTCATTATAAGAAATTAAAAATAAAAAGCAATATATAATTCCCACACTAATTAAGGATAATAAAATATATTCAATTAAAGTTAAAAATTGGTCTTAATACAATTGTATATTCACTTTCTGTCTTCTTAGAGGCAGTTTAAGATGTATACCTGTCAATTATTTGTTTAACCAATACACATATAGGGACTATGACTAAGATGCTATTTTTCCCACTTTCAGAATTAATTTCATTCTTACAACAATCCTGTATCTTATTTTCCTGCAGAAAATAAGTCATAGTAAGGTCTTGAATTCTATTCAGGATAAAACTGCATAAATGGCTATGATGTAGACTTCTTTTAGCCATGAGCATGTCTCAAACTTACTACACACTCTTCTAAGACCTCACCCTGCTCATGGAACTCGAATGAAGTGTGACACTTGACTTGTCTTTGAGGACAGGAGGTTGGAAGCCATTTTTCAAAGTCACGTTTTGATATCTCACACCCCATTATTGTCTGGCTTCATTGGTTTTCTATCATCTACAGAATAGAGAGTAATCTCCTAAACTAAGTTCTTTCTCCCCTTGTTTTCACCACCTCCACAACCTCATTCACAGCAGACTCTGGATCCACTCAGCTGGATTTTGATTAGTGTTTTGATACTTAATATTCATGCATCCTTGGAAAAGTGTTAAATCTCTCAATGCCTCAGTTTCCTTATCTCTAAAACAGAAATAACATTGCTTACATAAAGGTTTATGGTGAGAATTCAATGAAAGCTCTCAGAAGAGTGACTAGCATTTAATGAATATATCATAAAATATTGCTATTTTGTAATTATATTGTAATATTTTAAAACCTTACCTCATATACAAATAATTCTAACCTTCTTCTGGCTCACTAAATATATCTTCTTCTTTTTGAAATTTCTTTTAGTGGTAGATGGACATAATACATTTATTTTATTTATTTATTTATTATGTGGTGCTGAGGATCAAACCCATTGCTAGGCAAGTCTCACACATGCTAGACAAGTACTCTAGCACTGAGCCACACCTTCAGCCCATGTCTTCTTTTTGATACTATGAAGACAATTGTATATAATACTTTGATGTAGAGTCTTCTTTGGCAAACTCCTATTTGCCCTGCAAGATCTTTTCTGGCTACCCAAGAGAATGCTGAACTCTTGTCCATTACCTCCCCAGAATGAGTACTTCTATTACAGCATCTATTATGTTATATTATGTTATAATTACCTTGTTAATTTTTCTGATTGTGATTTTTTTTCATTTCTCTCTTCCCAGGAACATAACATGTCTAATTTTCTAAATCTGCTTGATGAGACAAAAGGTCAAGTGTAGAAATTTATAGAACAGCCTGATTTATTTTCTATAAATCACTTACAAAATGAAGTGCTAACGTTCAGGTGAAACCCTCAATAGCCTCATATTTTCAGTGACTAAATTTTAGGTTGGGTTTTAGAGGCACACTTATATTAAAGTCATATCATATATGACTTTACCAGCGACAGGTAACTGAACATGCCACAGTAAAATATGACTCCTTGGCAAAAAGATAACTTTGCTGAAGACAATTGAGGACCAAGACATAAGAAAAGCTCTCTTTCCTGAAAGCAGGACACAAATTTACAAAGACATCTGTCCTCCCCTCTCTATCAGGAATACGGTATTTCATCACCAAAAACAACTTTAGACACTTCTTGGCTTCATAGGAATCAACACAACGAACTTCACTAACTAGCCGCAGTCTACAACTAGTTTGCCACTTATTTGTCTTCCCAAAATTTGCTACTCCATGAGCCTCAAGGTCTTTTTCCTTTGTCTTGTTGCTATTCTAAAATTATGTTGTTCTCTGTTGAAAATGTTGAATAAGCCTCTTTGAGAATTAGTTCCTGAGAATCACCCATATACATACAAGATGGAATTATTAATAAATTCTTAATTTTCTTCTGTTAATCTGTCTTTTCTTGCATGGGTAGGTCCCACATGAGAACTACAATGGTTAGAGGAAAGACAATTTTTTTCCATCCTGAACCACTATGTGCAAAATGTTTGATTGAATAAAGTAAAGAAGATAGCTATGGTAGGGCTGCTATAGCTTCCTCTTCTCTGAGGCCTTTTATTCTACTTTCCTTACCTGTGGAGAGTGAAAAAATGTCACCTGGACTTCAGGATTAAAAGCTCTTTTAATTCCATAAATAAATAGGGAAAATTATAATTACTCTATTGAACTAACTTATAAAGTAAAAATTAGAGAATCTTATTTTAACACACATAACTAATTTCCTAAGATTAATTAATTAAACTTTCCCTGATGTAATCCTTAGTTTCATTTTCCTTAGGTAGAAAGGGAAAATGTAAAAAATAACTCTTAATTTGTAAAAAAGGAACTACAATTTACAATTGCTGAAAAAAATATAAAGAATTAAAAAATTTAGTCACTGAAAATATGAGTCTATTGAGGGTTTAAAAATGAACCATCTACTAGGGATTGTTACTTGGCATAAAAGAGAAAAATCTTACAGGTAGGCCCTATTAGCTGTTACTAGATAAAAAATAACTCATTATTTTATAAACACAAATGTAAATAAAAACATTTAAAAATAAAACTAAAGAAACAAAACTCCTGAAAATTGTTCCAAATTTGAAAAAAATAAGACTAAAATGAATATTTAAGTGACAAATATACAATAATTTCAATTTTTCAATATTCCTAACATAGTAAGCTCAGTACCTAAATTTGAAGTATCCTATAATAGCATGGTAGTGAAATAAAAGCAGACCTAGTGAACAAAGAAATAGAGCAGAGGACACAGAGACAAGCCACACAGCTATAGCCATATGACTCTTCACAAAGGTGTCAAAAATGTACATTGGAGAAAAGACAGCCTCTTTAACAAAAGGTACCAGGAAAAGTGGGCATCCAAATGTAGAAAACTGAAACTGGATCCCTATTTCTCAGCCTGTACAAAAATACCTAAATATAAGACCTAAAATTTTGAACAAATATGGGGGAATGACTTCAGGATATAGGCACAAGCAACAGCTTCTGAATAGGACTCCATTAGTTTAGGAAATGTTAGCAAGAATCAACAATAGTATTAATGGTTTAAAAAAAAAACTACAAAATGGGAGAAATTTTTGTCAGGTTCTCTTCTGACAGAGCATTAATATCCAGAATATATAAAGAACTCAAAAATCTTAGCATCAAAAAAAAAACCCAAGTTTATAGCCCTGTTATAGAACTAGCCTAGGTGTCCATCAGCAGATGAATGGATTAAGAAATGTGAGACATATGCACAACAATGTTCACAGTTGTAAACAGGAACAAAATTATATCATTTGCAGAAAAAAATGAATGGACCTGGAAAGCATCACATTGTGTGAAAGCTCACATTTTCTCTTTCATGTGAAAGACAGAAAGAGAAAGAGAGAGAGAGGAGACAAATGGACTTTACAAAATAAAAGACAAAATAACAGAGCAGTGGATGGGAATCAAGAGGAGGAAAAATAGGAGGGAAAGAGGAGGTACTGGAGAATAAAACTGATCAAATTATATGCATATATGATTATGTCATGAATGATGAATCTGAATCCCACCATTATCTATAATCATAATACACCAATTAAATAACATAAAAATATTTTTAAAAGCCCAAGGATACATCTAAATGTCATTATATGCTCACAATGTTTAGAGAAAATGAAATATCAATATAATATTTTACTTAAAAAGAAAAGTAGCTGGGCACAGTGGCACATGCCTATAACTCTGGTAACTTGGGAGGCTTTGGCAGTAGCATTGCTAGTTTAAGTCCAGCTTCAACAATTCAGTGAGACTCTTAGCAATTTAGTAAATCCTGTCTCAAAATTTAAAAAGTAAAAAAAAAAAAAAATGGTTTGAGAATAGCTCAGTGGTAAAGCACTCCTGGGTTCAATTCCCAGTATCAAGTCAAACAAAATAAAATAAATTAAATAGATATTTTAAAATAATAATTAAAAAAATAAAAACTACATTGAGATTCCATCTTACTCCAGTCATAATGACCAGGCAATAAGTGCTGGCCAGGATGCAGGGAAAAGATAATCTGAAAAAACATTTTTTAGTTGTGGTTGACACAATACCTTTAATTAATTAATTAATTAATTTTTATGTGGTGCTGAGGATCGAACCCAGGGCTTTGCACGTGCTAGGTGAGCACTCTACCGCTGAGCTACAACCGCAGCCCTGGGAAAAGAGAATTCTTATTCATTGTTTGTGTGAGTGTAAGTCAGTATAGCCACTATGGGAATCAATTTGGAGTTTCCTCAAGAAACTAAAAGTAGAACTACCATATGATCTAGTTATACCACTCCTAGGCATATATCTTAAAGAATTAAAGTCACTGTACTCTTCATAATAGTCTAGTTGTGGAATCAGTCTAGGTGACTGTCAATGTATTAATGGATAAAGAAAATGTGGAGTGTATATATACCCATGGTGAACTACTATATCACCATAAAGATGAATGAAATATGTCATTTGCAGAAAATTAATGAGAGTGTAGATCAAAATGCTAAGTGAAATAAGCCAGATTCAGAAATTTAAGTATTATAAGTGTTCTTTCACACATGGAATCTAGGGGGAAATAAAAGAGGAAATAGGACGTGAAAGTAGAAGGGAGACTATTAGAGAAGAAAAAGAGACTCACAGGAAGAGAAGACAAGAGGCATAGGGAGGTAATGCAGAGTAGAAATGATCAGAGTATGTTATAGCATGTATGAATATTCCACAATGAAATCAATATTCAATATAATTAATATGCACCAATAAGAAAGCACAGAAATAACTAATGACCAGTATTCTCCATCTCTTTCTTATAGCCTCACAAATAGAGGGAGTATTTATTTTTCTAAAAGTATCATCAAATCACTAGCATATTTGTAGAGTACTTTAACAGATGTTAAGGAAATGGACCATTTTCTTGCTAATGTTGCATTTGGCCTAAATATCTAATAAGTAATGTGCACATTATGACAGAATTTCATATGTAGAAAAAAATTATTTTTGTGGTAAAACTGCTGAATGCCATACTTTATGATTTTTACTCTTTCATGTAAGTCATGACCACCAAAATAAAAGCAACAAAAATCAAAATATCATTTTATAGTATTATTTTGAAAAATATGAATTGCTATCTCAAAATTATACTGTTCAGTATTTTTTAATTTACTGGGGAAATAGAAATCCTTTTGACTTGTAAACACTGTGGACTGATAACTTGGGATTATTTTAAGATGACTGATTCAATGCAAGCGACCACAAATCCAATGGACGTATAGTACAAATTAGTTAAAAAAAAAAAAAAACAAAACAACTAAACAATAGTGTCACGAACTTTGTGCAAAACATATTTTTAGCCTACATCCAGATATATTCATGTATGTAAAGTGACATAGAAATCTGTCTTAATTTGTTGGAAGTCAGTTTCTGTTCTTGCATGCTTTATGCATAACTTTGCTGAAGTAACATTTGGCCTTGAGTCTCCAAGATCAGAAATGAATTTCCTTCTTTCCTTTCTACTGTAAAAAGTTATATAGAAAATTGATGGTGGCTCTAAATTGAGGTCAAATTAGGTCACTTAAAATAATTATATATATTTATTATTAGTGAATAAAAAATTAAAACTGTTAATGCACACATGTATGTAATTACTAATATATTTGTGAGGATAAGAATATATTCAGACTTTTAAAAAAGACTACAAGATAGTTTATTTAAGAAAGAATTTGCAGTTATATTTGAGTAATTAAACTATGCATTTAGTATTTCTTAACAAATAAGAATATAGAGCAGTGGCCTAATGTTAGGAAAACAAGTACTTCTTTCTGGTTTATAAAATAAAAGAGAGAGAAAAAGTTTGTACTCTGAAGTGAGAGGTTATCTTAGAGGTTATCCAAACATTGACAGTATATGGACTTGGCCATACTGCAGGTTTCTTCAGGTTGATTACATGTAAGCTCACCCTTTTTCTCCCTATTAGCATCATGCCCCCTCCTACTCGTTTTTGCAAGTCACCATTCCCAATGCATGAAGTTACAAACAAAACAAAACACTTTTTTTTGCTATATATGAAGATTTTATATAATATACACATCAACACAAGAATTCACATGTTAATGAAGAACTGAGCAAACTTCTAACAGCACATTTATTGACTGTTGAAATGATCTCCCTGAGGCATAAAACCAAACAAGCAATTTTGTCTTAGTGCAAAGACACTTTGAATACCATCTGAATATTAGGTGACATGTTGTTTATTTTCATATTAATTCCCAGTATCTGTACCAGCCTTGGCTTTTATATTTCCTTGAAATTTGTATATTATATTATTCACTACCTTTAATCTTTTGCTATCATATTTGTATGGCATAGGTGGCTCTTTCTATTTTGACCTCTTTAATACATCTAACTGTGTTTGCCTTATACTTGGAACGCTAGTTAAACCTGTCATTATTATGGCACCTATTTAATCAGAACCTTTGTATGTCTACTCCCTGTAATGCATTCTTGATCTCCATCCTCCATAAGGTGGATTCCCCTTCATCTTTGTATAATAAACTTTTAAAAAGAAATTTATCTCCTAGACACAAATCTTCTTTGAGCTATTTCTAGAGCCAATAGCATATACATTTAAAAAGGAAGAGCCAAAATCTAGAAACATGAGAAATGAGGGAGGAAATGAATAGAGCTGGAGCAAAGGAGAATGGGTAGGTAAAGGGTCCATAATTAAAAACGGAATCATGGGCAGTTATGAAGCTTCACATGGCTGCCCTCTCAAAGGGACGCTGCCTTCCCCAAACCAGACTTTGTGCACAGCAGATGCATCACAGTCTCTGGCTGGAGATGCAGAGAGGACTCAGATCCTGTGTTTATGCAAACTTGCATTCCTAGCCCAGCACCTTCATTCAGAGACCTCTGTATCTGTGGTCCTTATGGGAAGAGGGATAGAGAGGGATGCATTGAAGAGACAGTCTTCACTCTTAACTAGTATTCTAATTTTCAACTCCCGATCCTCTTTTCTCTTTCCTTTTCCCTCTCCCTGGTCCTTGGGAGTATTTTGTCCCAACATATACAATAGTGATATGAATCCAAGTTTGTACTAATCCTGCTGGTCCTTGATTGGTACTATTCTACTGGGGCGAGATGGAAGGTGGGATAGAAAGGGAATGACACTTTTTTTTTTTTTTTTTAAATTTTAGCTTCTTATACTACCACAGTAAGTGATTAAAAACTTGAGTATGATCTTTCACTTTGGGCTTGTGGCTATAATTTACTACCACAGCACCTGGAAGCTAGGCTCCCTGGAGCTTAGCTAAGCTGTTGACAGTAAAATGCTAAGATAGAAGTCAGCTCCAGGGAAATTCTGTACAATTTGCAGGTGCTTGCAAATGGGAGAGCACAAATAGAACTCTATGAAATACTACATAGCTCTATCTGCAATGAATCACTTGTCAGTAATAGAGTTGTTATATTAATGAATTGCTAGAGTCTTTGACATTATATAAAAACTTTAAAGGGCATAGTTGAGAGAACAAAACCATGATTAAACTGCTTATTTTGTTTTTTCTAGTACAAGTGGTGCCACACCTACATTTATTTTGTTCATCCTTAGACTAAAAATCACTTGAAGCTCTTATAATATCTTTTATAGGAGTTAGATGGTAGGACAGGGGAAGAATATAAGAGCTATATTGTAAAATGACTCAATCTTATATTTTATGTTTTACAAGCCTAAAAACAAAATCAACCAGCCTCCTGTGTGGAAGAAGAAAGGAAGAATAGTGATCTGACCTCTGAGTGGACCATTGAGCACACCACATCCCCATGTTTTGACTCTGGTTTGCAGCTTGAAAATGGCTGTTTAGTGAATGGATCCTTGTTGTAAGGAATTTGCCAACACCTATGGCTCTAGTCTGAATGTAGTGCCATTGAACTCTAGCATAAACACTCAAGCCAGTGGTTATTCTTTGGCAGTCATCATATTTGAGGTTTTTGCTAAAGATAGGATAAACTAGATACCCTGCATGTCAAGAAGACTAGTGATTGGAAAATCCTATGTTGAATATATGTTTGCACCAGCAAACAGGCAGTGGAGTGCAAATTAGAGCTATATTTCAAATTATGTAAATTGTTTATGGATTATTTTCCCACAACTCAGCAAATTTATCAGCTATGTGTATATATAAAATACATAAACATACACACATCCAGAAATACACACATATACATAAAATGCATTTACTGTGATAATACTATAAAAATATATTAAATCAAAGCCAAAGAAGATTTAAAACTATACTAATAAATGTCTAAATTTAGACCTGATAAAATTTTAAATATTTTTTAAAAACTTTTAAATATTTCATATTCAGAAATATGTGCTAGATCACATATCTTAAATAATAGATTAACTTGCCTAAATTAACTTGATATAATATACAAATTCTTTAATTGTAATGTAATGAACATGTATATTTGTGAAATTAATACAAATATTTTTTAAAAACTTATTTCTTGTTGTCACATGACCAAATGTTCAACATTATATTAAAATGCTCAAATCTAGTATATAACATTTTCTTATTTAATTATTTCTATTCAAAAGTTGAGAGCACAAGTCAACATTACTTTCATTAATTGAATAAAATCTAATTTTACATTTTTAAACTGTAAAATGAAGGTAAAATACAAATAATTTGTAGGAAGCAAATATAAAGATTTAGGAATGCAGGATGTGTCAGATATCTTTTAATCAAGACCTTCAATAAATAACTAAAATCTGAATGCTTGGGATCAAAGGGCAATTATAATAGATACACAATGGAAGATATAATCTTAATTTTTAAAACATAGTCTTGGTTTTAATAGCTGTTTATACTATTATTGTTTAAATTTTTAAAAATGTATGTCTGTAAATCATCAAACATGATTTTAATTTAGAACTTTGTAAGCTCAAAGACACTAATTTGTGATTTATTTTAGAAATTATGGTATGTAATT
This sequence comes from Marmota marmota marmota, assembly GCF_001458135.2. Lineage (NCBI taxonomy): Eukaryota > Metazoa > Chordata > Mammalia > Rodentia > Sciuridae > Marmota > Marmota marmota. Next base: position 33,573,439 of record NW_025999968.1, on the reverse strand, counting down.
GATTTTTATGTCATATATATCTAAAACAAGAAAACATTAATAGGTACTAATTAGTTAAAATAGAAAATGCTGAGTCATTTAACAAACATTTTTAAAGCACTTATGCTTTTAGATACTGGGCTAGAGCATCTGGATGTCAACATAAATAAATCACATGATTTCTGAAAGAATCACCTTGAAATTTAAATGGTTGCTTTTTTGATTAGCCAGATGCTCATTTTTATTTAAACAAAATTCAAAAGTTTGTTGAAAATATTTTTTTTCTTCACCAATTTAAAAGATGAATAAAATAATCAGAACAATTCTGAATTTCCTATCAAAGTTAAGTTTGAAGCTCATAGTAGATATCACAAAATTCTTAGTTTTGCTTTCACTTGATTTATTGGTTGTTTGCTCTAAAATGTATGGAAGAAGAAGTTTTCTCATTAGAAATCCCTAAAAACACTTTTCTAGAACTATGAACAGTGGACTTGTGACTATTCCTGTATGTCCATCCCCACACTTGTTGCCCTCCATGCCGGATCCCTCATTATCAGCAAATAGCCACATTGAAATGTGAGTTTTACCCCTAAAGAAGTCAACCTGAGACCTATCAAAAAAAAATCTGGAAAAATGCAAAATTAAAAAACAAAAATCCAAGAAAGTCACTTAAAGGCTATGCCATGAACCATAGCCTATATTAGGTTCCTTAGGTAATTCTCCTTAGCCTAAGGACAAAAACTGTATGAGTTTGTTCAAAAGAAAAGAAAAAAGTCTTTATCATAAAAGGTAAAATTTTTTCAAAAGGGAAGAAAGGGAAAAATAGATTTATAAGACAGAAGAATGAAAAATGAATACATTTCAGAGGAAAAAATGCAGAAAATTTATTGTAAAAAGGAAATACAACTTAATAGATTCAGGATTCTGAGGTGTGATAAAGTCCCATAAAACAAATGAAAAAGGACAGAGACAACTGTACAGACCATAAGGAAAATATACACAAGGAAGGTTTGGCATTCACAGGATTGGTTTTTCACAAAGACGTGTAAAAAACAAAAGAAGAGATGATATAATGACTCAAAGCTAGATCAGGGGAAAAAAAAAAAAAGATTAGATGTTTTTGAATCCACAAATCGAAAAGAAATAGTTACTGCAGGGCAATTGGGTGTAAAATTGTTTCTCTTGAGAGTGTTTGCCTAGGAACCCCAGAAAACCTCAAAGCTGGTTCATTCAAGAGACCATACTTCCCCAGTGAACCTACTTAAATTAGCATGGTCACAGGTGGTGCAAGGTTCCTGAACCTTGTTTCACTTTCATTATTTCCCCTAAAGCACTAGTCGCTATCTGACATGCCCATAATCATCTTGTTTTCATAATCTTGTTTTCTTAATTTTAGAAGTATGTTTGGGAATTAATGCTTTTTTTTATTATTGTCTGCATAATCATTGCACATTTTATGGCAATTTTTTTTTTCAGTCAAGTGGGTTGTGACCATTATGTGAAGTCTTTTTTGTTTGTTTTTACATTGTGCCATATTATTTAAAAATCTTTTATTACTGAACTGCATTTGGTGTAAGATTAGGATGCACAGAATATATATGAACACATGTTAATGTGGTAGCAATGAGATATGTGGTGAAATACCCTAGAAAATTTGCTTACCACTCCTCTCTCCAATTAGAATGCAAATTCCAAGAAATCAGATTATTTTTAAACATGGTTGAATGTCTAGCTACTATGACATGGTCCATGTGTATCTGATAAGTATATGTTCATAAATAAATAATTATATTGTAATCTAGGTAGAAAAAAAAAGCAGACCACATTCAAGAGGGCAATTTTTACTTTTTTACCTGTCTGAGCTCTCTAAAGTAACATAGTCACTTGAAGACGGAGGAACAAGAAAACAATTATTCAAGGTATACCCTGACATTTACATTTGTCCTTTTTTTTTTTTTTTCTTTTTGTACCAGGATTTGGACCCAGGGGTGCTTAGTCACTAAGCCACATCCCAAATCTATTTCTATTTATTTAATTTTGAGATAGGGTCTCACTAGGTTGATTAGGGCCTCCCAAAGTTATTGAGGCTGGCTTTGAACTTGCAATCGTCCTGCCTCAGCCTCCTGAGCCACTGGGATTACAAGTGTGTGACACAACACTCAGCTGACATTTGTTTGTAAAGTATAAGACAATATATGAGAGTACATAAGAATGCTAGGAGGACTGGGGATGTGGCTCAAGCTGTAGGTAGTGCAGCCCGGGTTCGATCCTGAGCACCACATACAAAGAAAGATGTTGTGTCTGCTGAAAACTAAAAAATAAATATTAAAATTCTCTCTCTCTCAAAAAAATGCTAGGAAATATATGATCCATTTTTTATGTTTTTATATTTTATTTTAATGTAGTTTCATTTAGAACTTTATTAGTGAGTGGTTTTCACTTTGAGATTAGAATTGATCATTGAGATGTTGGAGATACCAAAAAAGTGAAAAAAAATCAAGAGAAAAATTTAACCAACAAATCCTGACCATAAACAGGTGTGATGTTTTAAAATACAGATGTAAGGATAGGGAACAATGCAAATGGTTACAGAATTAATTGGAAACTTATAAACTTTACATTAATAAAATAATACTAAATTAATGAAAATGGAAACAGAGAGGAATGTGTATGTGCCAGTGTGCTGATTTCTACCATCTATTTCTGCAAATTGACATTATCTAAATTTGGTATGTGAGGTTAAGATGAATGATTTTTAAAAGTTTTTCATAATACTATTTTCTTAATTTTAGAATTATGCTTGGGAATTAATGCTTTTTTATTACTGTCTGTATATGCATTTCAGTCTACACTTACAGATATTTTTACAATTATCTCATTTGCTAACACGAATATCTGAGTTTAGTCATTTATGAAATGGGAATTAATTACTCCCATTTACTCCTTATTGTATAAGGGAATAGGAAGGTTAAAAAATGATACAGGAAAATCACTTAAATCTAGTCCAGATAGATTCTGCCTATCTTTACAATGTGTGTTGTGATTTAAAAATGGCAAAAACAAATTTTTGTTTCTTATTATTTTTTGGAATTTTTAGCACTTATTTTTATGAATATAAAATTGACTTTAAGTATAATACTACTAGCTAAACAAAATTTGACCATGTTATTGTAATAGGAGACAATTGTGCTTAGTCCTATATATCTGTCCTAGAGAATTAAAGCACACTATTGTGTGTGTATGTTTTGTTCTTGTTGTTATTTCTAAATATAATTCCATTAAAACCTATATAATCATTTCCCAAAGCTGGTTGTGTTTATCATTCTTCCTTTTCAATGTCGCTTTGCTCCTACAGAAAATTTAATTTGGAAACATAACGAGACAGAAACGTGTGCCTTTTCTATTAGTAGTATGTTAGTGACAATCACTTATGTTTAGGTGATTTTTATAAAGTAAAATATTAATGTGTAGGTGGAGAAGTAGAAGATAAGAGAGGACAGGCTGGAGACAGAGTGCTGTTTGGGAAGACTTCCAGAACAGGGTGATATTGCAAGTTTTATGAACATTCCATTTTTCTGAGAGGATTAAGAGGTGTTAATATGATGCACACCATTCAACCAGTCTTCCTAACTCATTGTTAAATGGTTTCTTAGAATATAATGAGCAAATGATTTTTATTTCTCCTAAACTGAATTTCAAATTTACTATCAACATCTCATATGATTTTTGTTTATTTTTTTCACCTAGAACTATTCATACATATTTATAATTTGAAACACATACAGCATTGACTATCTCTCCACATGAATTTGTTATATATAAAATAAGGCCCTTTTTACTTTTTTGTTGTTGTTGTTTTCTGGTAATTATGGTAACTGAAAAACAACGATTGACTATATAACTAAATAAAATCAGAGTAACACTCCTCATGCTATCTTTTATAAGTGAGATGTTATTCACTCAAAATCACATGTGCATCATAAAGATAACAAGACTGAATGGTGCTAAATATTAAACCAATGACATTTATTCATGAAAAGGGATAAAATGAATTTTTTTTCCTCTCTCAAAGTGCAAAGGGACAAAAGTCTTGGTACATGTTGCCCTCTAGTGGAATTTTTTAAACAGGCAGTTGAATAAGATTTTGGTATCTTTTCAATAGCTGCAATACAAAGTTTACTATTACACTCAATTAACAAATAATTATCTTGTTTTTTTTAAAATGGTAAGTACTGTTAAAATAATTTCCATTAATTGTTTATAGTTTATAGGTGCGATAGTTTTAAAAGAACCAAGAAATGCAGAAGAAAACTATGTCTCTTGTGCCATTAAAAACCAAGAAGGTATGACTTATATAAAACAAAAAGTAGAAATAAAGATCTCAGGCATACAATTTCATTTTCTTTGGATCTTTGCCAAGAAGTTTTGTCCAAGCTCCCTCAATAAAACTATCATTTAAAACTCATCTTTCTACCGCTTAAATGACGAAAACTATATTTTAATTTCTTGGTGGAATACAATAATTTAAAAAATTATTATCAACAAATAAGAACTCATATTTACATAAAATATGAAAAATATTTTGAAATCATTTTTTAGTCATTTTACATATTTTTCCAACAAAATATTTTGTTCTCTATTTCTTCTAATTTTTTATTTTATGAATGTAATCCATGTCAAAAGAGATCAAACTTGCTATTTTATACTGTAGTATGGAAGTAGTGACATTGTACAAAATGTATTTCATTTATAGTAGGCATTTAAAACTGTTACTGTAGATTCATCATTTTATATCACTTATTGATTTTCTTTAATTTTATCTTTGTTCACCTTTTACAATACTTCATTTAGGCACAAACACTTTAGAATAAGATTCCTATTTTTGCTGATTTCCTTACCCTGAAAGTTATTTTAAATTATAGTACCTCAATCAATTGTGGATAAAACATGATTTGTAGTTCCACTTATCCCATGTAATACAATTATGCAAATATTTAATGAATGATATCACTTCTTTGCTTATGAACATATTAGGGTACACAATGTTAATTTACCTAAGCTTTTCTGAAAGCTTCTCTACCACAGGTATTTTCATATATTATATTCCCTTGAGCTTCTAATTTCATTCCCTATAAAATAGGCAAACAGCTAATTACCCTTTCTCTACACTGATATATATATAATTGTCGGACCTGCAGAAGGAAATAGCTTGGTCCAGTCCCACCTTTTAAAATGAATAAGTGTCACTATTACCAAGTAAAACTAACCTGCCATAGTCCCCAGTGTGCATAAGAGAAAACCAGTATCCTTCAAGACAATTTGTATCTGGGCCTTCAGGACCTTCTGGCCCATGCTTATTGTCATTGTTTCCTTACCTTGGCTAGGCTTTTGGTAACAGAAAGTGGGGCATGCAGGGACCTGATGTTTTACTGTCCCCCTATTTCTTAAGGGATGATACACTGAAAACATAGTCAAAACTGATAACCACCGTGGGAACCTTGGAAAGGTGCATGTTGGGGTAATTACAGAAAATAGGCATTGGTCTGACCTAGGCTTTGCCAACCATCATTTTAGAGTAGTAATGATGGGATCAAGAGTATTTCTCGCCTGACTAATCTGGAAACAATCTGCAAAAAAAAAAAAAAAAAAAAAATTAATGAATATAGGCTAAAAAGCAGACCTTTAAATGACTTTAACTGACACATACAACTTTTCCCTTGTTTATTATTATAGTTCCAATAGCAGGGGAAGGAAGGCAGTTGACAGCTTCTCTTTCACCTCAGTTCTAACTGCAGGGCTGCCTTGTCCCCAGACAGAATGAAGGAATTGCCACAGAGATGCTTGTAAGGGTCATCACCATTCTCAATGTTAGTAGACAGGGTGTCGGATTGGTACTTAATATTACATTTCCCTGAAAGACACCATTGACACAAATAATATTCTGCTCTGCTCTGTTCCTTTTAAAGAGATTTGTATGTGATGTCCTCAAGAGATATTTAATAGAGCATTTGAAGTTCTGATATAACTTTCCATAATCAGGAAGATAAATCATTATGTGATTGTAACAGAAGGCACATCCCTTTTGAAGCTCTTAAAATACTTTATAAGTGCTAAGAATACCTTTCTGTAAAAACTTTTGAATAGTTAATCCATTAACAATTGTATTCTTACTTACATAGAAATGAACTCTTGCATAATCCATCATTGAGGTTGAATAAATGTGAATTTGCTGCATAAAGAGTCACAATTAACTAAAGAATTCATTTCCAGACAAAGACATTATAATTAATTAAAATTCTTTATATATAGTCTCTCTTCTTTTAATTTATTTTAATTGACTCTTGGCTCTCTTCAGACCTTTTTCACAGTCTTCTAGCAAAGAGAGAGAAAAGAAGAATGAGAGAGAAGGAGGAGGAAAGGTAGAGGGTTTAAGAGAAAAGAAGGACAAAGTGTAAAAGGTTTTATTTTCCAAATTGTAAGCAAGGATCTGTGGAAGAAAGCATTTTGATAAAGTAAAGCAGAATTATAAAACCATATGTCATATTGTCAAAATTCTGAAAACCAAGGTATTTGTTTTCCAAGGTCCTGCGAGTTGTATGTGATTTTCCTGATACAAGGACAATGCTGAGAAAGAATAAGAGGAGTCTTTACCATTGTATCCAAAACCCAATGATTTGGAGAAAAAAATGACATAGCTGCCTAATAATGACTACTCCATCCTAGAATAGTGTGCAGTAACTTGGTTGAGAATTCACAGGTATTCTACTAACAACAGGCTTAAGTAGAGCAATAAAGGTGAAGAAGAGACGAGACGTAGATTTTGCCTTCTGTAGATTTACCGTCTCATAGAGTAAATAATACAGGTTGGCAAATGATAATGCAAAATATGATACTTCATGTAATGCATAAAGCATTGTCTTATGGGAAAATGAGATTATTTATAGACCTCACTTTAAAATTCAACCTCAAGGAAGAGTGAGCATTCATGGCATGCCTTGAAGTTTGGGGAGTACAGGAAGGTGAGGGTAAGAGAGGGAACTTCAGGCCGTAAAAATATTAGATGTTCATTTTGCGGGTCTTTGGGGAATACAGCTGACTCAAGCAAACCAAAATGTAAACTATGTTAAGAAAGTTAGTATTAAACTAACTTAACATTATATGAAAATGCATTTACAGAAGAACTTTAATAAGAATGTCTTATTCAACTGAGAAAAGAGAGTGCATTTTATTAAGATGAAAAGAGGTAAGAATTTTTTTATTATTGATACTATAAATTATTTGCATTATGACTCTTTTTGACATGACATATGTGTAGAGATTTCTTGATTAGAAACAGACTTGACAAAAAGTCTTTTATGGCAGTGAGGAAGAATGAAAGTAGAAAAGGAGTGAAGGTGGTGCTATCAATCAGAAGATTAGGTACATGAATAAAGAACAGACTTCTAACCAGCATGTAGCATGAAAAAGAGGAAGAAAGAGAAATAGGAGATGAGGAAGTGACAGAATCATTAGAATTTTTCAGTGAATTGGAAGTAGGAACAAAGACAATGGGACAAATGTAATCCATGTGATGTCAACACAAAGAAAGGAAATAGGGAAATAATGAAATAAGGCAATTTTTAAAAGAAATTGGTTTGATTTTGAATATGTTGTTTAAAATGTCATGGAAGCATCTCTTCTACTCTGGGAAGTAAAAGCATTAAACTAGTGGATACAATAGAGTAAATTTGCTATCCATTATCCAAGTATGCAAGCCCTGACCTGAAAGATGACAGAGTTCATAGGAGGTTGCTGAAAGGCAATTCTGTCAGGTGAGTACACACAGCCAGGGCTTTTGCAGCCACAGCACCCAGATTCTTTGAGTATTGGCTATCCAATCAATCAACATATTTAACAGAGCTCCTCTTGAGACCTGACACTGTTTCATGTAAGGGGATAAAACCTGAAGACAGACCATGTGGCCTGTAGTAATACTCAGGGTGCATTAGCCAGTTTACTTGAAAATAGGAGAGTGAGGATCATAACAATGTACAAAACCAGAACTATCACTTATGATCTAATAGGATGGTTACCAAGTGTGTTCTTTGGTAAAAATATATCTCAGATGCAGATGCCTATCAAGGTCTCTAGAACCTGTAAGTAAAGATGCATAGGTACCCCTAGCACATACCAACAAGTGGTTGGGAGTGTGCTAATTTATTTATCTCTCTATTCCATAACTGAATAACAATACTGCAACCTATAGCAACAAAAGATCAGAACAAGAGAAGATAAACTTTTGTGGAGGTTTTTCAGAGCCTTTGAGTAATCTTCTCAAATATGCATCCAATGCTTTTGGAATTAGAAGAATTGAACTGGTTTATGGTGGTTCTTTTAATCCCTTTATCAATTTATTATATTGTTCTCATAGAGAAAATTTTGCTCTTAGTTTTCTAATTTTGAAAATCTATAAATAGCTACCTTTTAGTTGGAAATAATACAGGTGCATTTCTTTCACATAGGCTGGTAGTATTGTGGACTCACCAACCTTTTTCTTTTTGCTTTATAATACTTGTGAAGTTGCTTTGTCCAAATCCATGTGGTTGTGGACCAAACAGTCCACTCTAAAATTTTCATATGCTGAAGTTCTAATACCCAGTACTTCAGAATATGTCTGGACTTGCAGATAAAGTGCTTAAAGAGGTAATTAAGTTAGAAGGAGATCATTAGAGTAGGCCCTAATCCAATATGACTGTTTTCATTATAAGAAAAAGAGATTAGGACACAGACACATACAAAGTGAAGACAAAGGGAAGAAGATGACTGGCCATTTATGTCAATGCCAGGAAGAGAAGCTTCAGAAGAAACCAGTCCTCTTGAAATCTTGATCTCAAACTTCTAATCTCCAGATATTTCAGAAAATAAATTTATTTTGCTTAGACTACCCAATCTGTGGTATGATGTTGTGGTGACCCTAAAAATATAATATACTTAGTAACAGATATGATCTTTGAACTGCTATTTCCCAATAGCATACAAGTAATTTGGTCATTTTTACATTTTTAAAATAAAAACAATTTTCAGTAAAAAGTTATCCTGGTTTTCTATTGCCCCAAAATAAAATTTTTAAGGAATAATGTTTTGATCAAAACATATCAGTATAATAAAATAAATGCAGTATCTTGTATCAGTTTTATAATCATCTCTAAGGAAGAAATTATAATAAAAAGGAAACAATTGTATTCTGCTTCTCAAAATGAATGAGTTTGCAGTTAGCATGGCTTTTGCTAGAAGTTGGTCAAATGAATTACATATCATTCTCTTGATCTGTAAGTAGCCAAAGATTAATAATAAGTATGACTTATTGCATATTAATTAGAGTTTCTATTTAAAAAATCTGAAAATTTTCATTGAAGGAAGAAACTAACAGAATAATGCGCATTTGAGAAGGTTGTTGGAAAGTATATATATATATATATATATATATATACACACATATATATATAAAGTGAAGAGTAATGTTTCTTTCCAGTGTGTAGGATAGACATAAACATATTTGATAATGTATTAGTACATCATTAGCCAAAATAATTTCTCTAATGTGTGGCACATAGTTAATTTATTAGAAGGTTAAATATTGTGGAAGAAGGTAGTGTTATTTTCATCTTGTGTTTAGAGCTGCCATGACCTTTAGCAGTCACCTAGACGTGTCTTTTTCTTTTGCAAAACCTGGTCCAATATATACTATGATTATGACTGGTTCTATTCTATTTTATTTTTACAGGAAAGTGGTGATTAACAATATTTGTAATAATTAAATCTCGTTTGTTGTAGTTTAAACACCTTTCTTTTAAAATTCCCGCTTATGCTCATTATCAATCTACAGGTTACATCCTGTTTGAAGAAGATACTGGAATTGGGGCTAATTATTCTGGGAAATTTGGAAGAGACAGAATTTTACTAGTCTGAAAGAACATTCTTTGCATGGTCACATTCCATAACTGTAGGAACAGGCACTAATTTCTTCTTCATTTTACCCCCTTATTGCCTATGCTAATTTATAATTCCACAATCACTTATGTGATTGTTTTTTTTTTTTATCTCTGTTGTGTGCAGTACCATACTACACGTTTTTGCTTAATACTAGTTAGAACTTAGCACACTCTAAACACATAAGCAGCAGCCACTATACTTTGGTCCCTTAGAGGTTCAACAACCTAATGAAAACTGGCAAATAAACTCTTCATTGGTCTTGGTCTCCTTCCATGGACATGTTTATATAATTCTGTGTAAAACCTTCTTGAGTATTGGATAACATATTGGTAATTCTTATTAATTATAAATCACCTGACTTCCATTGCAAGGTATACAGTGTAGGGTAATAATACTTTTACTATTTATTGAACATTTACCATATACCAGGCATTGTTTAAAGCATGTATCAACAGAGGAAAATACTGGCCTATGTTTTATTATAATCTAATAAAACAAACAGAAAAGATATTGATGTTTAGAAGGGTAGTTAATCATTAGGACTACATATCTTGTTAATGGGGGCAATAATTTGAGAACTGGTATCTACATGTCTGCAATCTACCAGATTTCCACGACTGAGTACATGATTATTTTGAACATCTTTTCTTTTTCCTCTCTCTCTCTTTCTCTTTTTTAGTACCCCCCCCCCCC
>NW_025999968.1:33530955-33562770 GCF_001458135.2 Marmota marmota marmota | reverse complement strand
CCCCCCCCCCCCCCATCCAGAAGTGAGGCTGAAGGGCATCTTGGGCTTCTGTGTGATTCTAGCCTCAGGCTAGAAAGTTGCAGCTATTAGTTCATTCCACTCTAGGAAAAAACATGTTCACTGAGCTGGGAGAAAATAAAATCTATACAAGGTTTGAATGCCTGTACAATAAGAGAAATGATGTACAAGAAAGCAAAAATTATACAAGCTGTTTTGGCTCAGTGCAGAAACTTTGTGATTTCATGTTACTATATTCTGACATTGTGGGATTTTAAGATCAACCTTCCAATACTTACTAAAATATGACATCATGTATTTATTTTGGAATTAAGGTGAAGTGAGAATATCTAAAAGTTTATGGTCTCCCTGTGATAGATTACGGTAGTGTTTCTAAAGCACATTTGAGATGCATGTTTTCCTATTCAAAGTATTTTTTAAAAGTCTACATACTTTTTTAATTCCCCAATTTGTGTTATGTGTCCACTGTGTGTCTTGGATTCCTCAGGGCAATCAGGATGGCCATCAACACAAGACATAAGCTATGCTAATGTGGGGCCAGGGTCAGGAACATACATAACAAATTAATTTTAGATTTTGTTTTTTTGGATTTGTAAAATGTTTAAGGAATACTAGGAAGTTAAGTCATTATCTCAGGGCCTCATTTTTCATCTTTATTTATAAAATAGGAATAATTTAAAACACTCTTCACAATTATTTTTTTTTTCAAATTTAATGAGATAGTCTATTCACTTAATGAAAGAAAAAAGTTCTCTTTTGGATGATTACATCAATAAATTACTTGTTTCACTTTGCAGTACTCTCTGAAGTTATTTGCTTTCAAATATCTGGTTGCCAAATTCAGCTCCTTCCAAAATTCTTCTCATTTAATCCTCCACCGCCCTCCCCACTTCACATACTCAGTTTAATTAGAACATTCAACTCAACAAGATCTCCACTGTAGTCCACCAGAGAGAACAGTTTTAGAGTTAGTAGTGGACAGATTCAACTGGAAGGTCAAACTCAATTCCAGAGAGTGTCAGTAGCTGGAAAGAGATCTCATAACAATGTTTACCCATTCTATGGTGAAATTTTATACAAACTACAGAGGCCCAAAAAGATAAAGTAATCTGTTTATATCACACAAATATGGTGGTAGGCTTTAATTTATGAAAAATACATGATTTAACATTTTATGTGAATTTAGCTCATATAAGCTGAATTCCTACCAACATTTTATAAACTATGAAAAACCCCAGATATTAATCTGTACTTAGATATTAATCTGTGTATAGAATTTGTTTTATAAATTTCACCTTAATATTAAAATTAGAATGCTTCACATATTTATTTTAGTTCACATTGTTCAAAGGCACTTGCATTTAAGTAATAAAAATTACTTAATTTTTATTCTCCCTAACCTGTGGAGTATTGACATGATCCATTTCATTTTCCAAGATGAGAAAAAGAAGTTCTGAAAATCTTGGTGATTTTCCTCAGGTCATTCTTATTAAGTGGCAAGTAAAAACTCTGATGCTATAATTTTTTATGCTGTTCTACAGATTTGAGTTGTTATTGTTAACTGACCCAAGAAGAGAAAAGAAACCAAACAAATTCTAATGATAATTTCCTTTTTCTAAACAGGAAATATTTTTTCATATAGACTTTAATTATAATCATCACAATATAATAATATATCCCAAAGTAAAGATTTGGCATTGTATTGAAGAAAAATAAACAAACAAAAGATTGAGAACTTACAGAGAAAATCTGGTGTCCAAACTTTTGGGATAAACAACCTTAAACATAAATAATACATAGGGAAAAAATATACCATGCAGGATTTTGATTCAAGCCTTTCAAAGTTATCCTTAGAAAAATTATGATGTGCTTTTCTTCAATAATGCAAAAAAGCAGATCTTCTAAGTTAAAGTGTTCATCATGTATAAAAGGAGAAAAAGAAAAAGGAAAAAAAAAAAGCCCCGATTTAAACAGAATGAAGCTGCTGTTTGTATGAGGCACTATGAATCAACACTAACCTGACCTTCACATGGAATATTTAATACCTAGCAGTGGACTTGAGCTTCAAACATCAAAATCTCATTTCAGATTACTGATCTGTGAAATTCTAGGAGACATTTGAAAATCCCATGAAAGATAACAAATAACCAAAAGGAACTATCAGCAAACAAACCAACAGTGTATTTAATGGAGTGTAAGAAATGGTTTTCAGGTGTTCGGATTGATCTATAGAACTTGAAGTGTCATATTTTAAAATAAAATACTATTTAATATAGTAAAACATACATTTCACCTTAAGAATTGGTGCATAAACTAACTAAAATACACCTATACACAAATATAAGCATTTTAATATATTTTCTTAAGGAAAAAAATTGATGCTCCATCATATTTTAAAAAAGTAATATTTCAGTTTCAAGGAACATCAATAGAGGGAAAAAAACCATTATTGTAAGATGATTACCATTAAGTCAAACTAGAACTTCAGTTACGGGAAAAGAAATTAAATTACTGTTTCATGCATGGTCCCCCTCTCCCTACCCTCTAGTAAGTTCACACGATTCACTAAAGAATTGAGAAGTAATTCAATTTATAATGATATCTTTATAGAGCGATTAAGTCAATTTTTGACCTACATAAGCCAAGGAGAATGTTGCCTTGTCCGAGCCAGCATTTACATGGAAGGAAACTTAATAAAAACAACCTGAATTAGCTATGGTAAGGAAGAGAAATTTTATTCTCTGTGACTAGAGATTGTTTGTTGCTGGGTTACTAATTTGCCAATTTCACTATAGCAGTCATTTTTAAAGATAGTGTTAGCATTTAATCTATATGAATCCTAAAAGACATTTTGTATACCTCTCTGGAAAACTTATACTGCTAAAAAATCACAGAGAAATGAGGAATTTCAATGGTTTTATTTCAGAAAGCTTTAGGAGAAAACACTTCTAGTGTAGCACAATTTTAGATGTAAGATTCATTCAGAACTAACTTTCACTCTGTTTTTTAAATTTTTTATTTATTTATTTTTGGTACCGGTGATTGAACTCAGGGGCACTCAACTACTGAGCCACATTCCCAGCACTATTTTGAATTTTTTTTAGAGACAGGGTCTCACTGAGTTGCTTAGTGCTTCAATTTGCTGGCTTTGAAATCATGGTCCTCCTGCCTCCATCTCTGGAACCACTGGGATTAGAGGCATGAGCCCATGGTGCCCGGCCTCTTTTCACTCCTTACCATGATGGAAACCACTGTGATCTAAAACCCTTTCGTTTCTAAGCCACCACCTTTATCCATCACCTCTCATGATGATTCTCAGTTCGCTTGTCTCTCACATTTTTGGGGCAGTGGGGCCATTAGGGAAGTAAGGCTGGGAGATGTGGAGAAGACAGAGAAAGGTGGGCTTTCAAGGACGGGAGCAGGAATGAGATAGGTCAAGACCAAAGACTGAATTAACACAGAAACACATCTGCTTATTTGGAGAGCAGAGAAAGAGAAAAGAGCTGAACACCTTTATGTGTTATCTCAATTCCAAATGGCACATATGACTCCAGATGCACATGGGGTGTGTGTGGTAGAGGAGTTGACATTTTTATGACATCCTTATGGCACAAATTACAGTTTATTTTTCAAGGTGATTCTTAAGAATTTCTGTAAAACAGAAGTACGTTAAACACCATAGAAAATTGGTGAACACGATTGATCTGTTTAAAGTTGTGTTTGGCCATGTTTTCTTTTTAATTTAATATTTTTTGGCTGGACACAGTCTCTGGTTTATGAGGGGCCACAGTACTCTTGGATATCTGTACTGTTTCCTTCAAGTGAGCATGGAGTCAAGAAAGTTTTCAATTCTTTCTCCAGAGCATTGGATAGGGACTTGGGGTTAGGAAGCTACTAAAACTAGAAGCACTGTTATCACCAGGAAACCACTTAATCCAGTGGTGTGCATATACAGTGTGTGTGTGTGTGCTTATGAATCTGTAATGATTTCCATATCATGTCTGTAGTGTTTTTTTTCTAAATATACACATTGTTTAGCCTTAAATAATAGAAATTAAAATCCTGCATTAATCTGTATATTTAGTAAATTCAGAGAGGGAGACTAAAACAAACACACTAAAAAATACAATCAAATATAATAAATTCAAGAATTTTGATGAAATCTAATATACATGCTTTGATTCATAAAATACTTTTTCTGTATATGAAAAGAATTTCAATATTGAGGAAATTTTGAAGGTACAGCATCACAAATTTTATATCATATTCCCATTTTACCACCATAAGAACATGTCTGCTACATAATTAAAATAAACAATTGGCCAAAATTATAATATTTCTTGAATATTTTAAATTACAAAACAGATTTAATAAATAGAAAATTCCCCGAGAATTATTTTGTAACTTCCCCTTCTAAATCGATCTTGTGTGGGAAAACTTCGTGGCTCATGGCAGCAGACATGCAGTTAGCACAAATGGCTGAAAAATAGCCCAAACCAGTCCTCATGTATTATTAAAGCCAGCAAAGCTTCATGCATTGCTGAACAATGCTGACTGTCCTCCACCAGCGAATTCAGTCCTCAGGCTTTCTGAATGTTCGCCAATGCTCTGCATTGCCTGCACATGGCAGAAATAATTGGTAAAATGAATGAAGAATTTCCTATTCTTACCAGGCAGTATTCCAGATAGAAGATAAGAATAACTTCAATAGCTGAGCTAGCATGTGAAAGGGCTCTGCTTTTCATATAACACTTATTATGAAGATGCAAATTTCCTCTCAACCAGCAAAGATGCTTTTGACTGTTCAGCAGACATTCCTTTAACTATTAACAATTTGTGTCCTCAGTGTCTTATTTTTCAACATTTTCTATTCCATTTTGAGACAATCTAACAATCTCTCAGAATTATCCATAAACATTGATTTACAAATATTCATAAAATAACCTCTGTGTTATATTATTTAGAAATTCAAAATATCATATCCAAGCATAAATCCTATTCAGTGTTCATTTGATTGAAACCCAGGTTAGTGAAAATGAATACAGTCACTGGATGGAACCAACATCTGATTGAAAAATACTCCATATAAGGAATCATTAAATATCCATGCATCAGTCTGTCTGGCTGGCATATAACTATTTTAAAAAGGTATTTGGTTGATGATGTGTTCACATTTGTTCTTTTGTTATTTTATTCCATCCGTAGAGTTTTTTGAAGGGTCAGATACACAGTGTATATATAATCTAAATATAATCATATACTTTTACAAAGAAAATAAAATTTCTGTCCCACACTTGACTTTCAGTCGCCAAATTTCTTTCCCCCATTGTTAACAGATATGTGTTTCCTTCTTGAAATGGCCAATGCATGTTAGGAAAAAGAATACATAATGGTAAGGTAGTATACATGATCACCATATCTCAATTTTCCCACTGTAGCCAACGTCCAAGTATGTCAATTAATAATCAAGTTAGTACCTACATTTACTATTATCTTAATTGCAAATTAAAATCTAACTTTAATAAATATAGCATCCATGCTACTTTTCAAAAAGCTCAGTACTCTCTCCATTCAATATTTTTTACATGTAATCCCACACTCAAAAAATTTTTCTTCATAGTGAAAAAATTCCACTCACATCACTTGTATCCATTCTTTAGATGTACATGCTTCAAGTTTTTTTGAATAGAAAATATGCAAAAATTTAAAAGAGAATGAAAAGTTATGCAGTAGGAATTCCCCACCCACCCCTTTTCCTTTCTAGCCCAATTTTCACATGATCCTTCCTACCACCACCCACATACACAGTTTACCATTATTTTACTTATTTTTTAATCTTTTCAGGGTTCTTTGTCTATATAAACATGAATATGTATTCTTATTACTTTTTTTTTTTTTGTACCAGGGATTGAACTCAGGGGCACTTAACCACTGAGCCATATCCTCAGTGCTTTTTTTCGTATTTTATTTAGAGATAGACTATCACTGACTTGCTTAGGGCCTCAGTAAGTTGCTCAGGCTGGCTTTGAGCTTGTGATCCTCCTGTCTCAGCCTTTTGAGCAGATGGGATTACAAGTGTGCACCACCACGCCTGGTTACTGTTTATTATGCACAATATATTAGTACAATATATCAGCAATGTATTATACATAAGATAACACATAAGCACAATGTATTATTAAATATAATACATATGGCACTATGCACTATTTTAAAGGTCAATATATTATGGATGTCTCTTCATGCTAGTCATCAACTTAATTATATTTCTTAACTCTGCATTCCATTTAATTGTATGTATCAGAAATTAATTAAATCATTGCCTATTGATGATAATAGCAGTTGTGTCTTGGTACAAACAAATAAATAATCTCAAATAAACATCCATATACATGGGTCTGTCTCCAAGATTACTTTCTAGAAGTGGAGATGCTTGATGAAAGCTTTTGTGGACTTTTCATAAGAAAGATACTGCTCTACAAATTCATATTTGCATGAGCAAAGAATGAGAATAGTTGTTTCTCACAGTGTTGTCAACAGAATGTGTAATTAGAATTTTGTAATTAAAATTTTGTCAGTCCAATAAGTGAAAAATTGTAGCACAGTTTATTCTCTATTTCTACTATGCCATACCATCCTCTCTTTTGAATCCCTTTCCTTAGCCTAAAAGCATGTTCAGTCTTTATTCACGTTAATAAAATAAAGTCTTTTCTTAACCCCATTTCCCCTCTCTCTCTCTCTCTCTCTCTCTCTCTCTCTCTGATAGCACTAATGGTCCTCAAGTCTTTATCTTCAGCCTAGGCCATCTTTGGTTTTGTTTGCACCCTGCTCTGGGTGTTACATAAGTAGAGGGGAAAACATCTGAAAATATTAAATTAGAATTTTCAAGTATTGACATGGTTTGAAATAATAGTAATAATACGCAATGCTTTTTTTGAGTGCTTTCTATAAGGTAGGAGTTAAAGTAATCCTTGTACACATTCTACGACAACACTTTGAAATAAACTCTAGCAAAGTCCATGCAAATCTTCAGTTGCCAAGGGTTTAGTGAGACAACAGTGATTTAGTGAAGTGATATTTGGTATTCTAGAGAATGATCATTTAATCTCTTCCAGGAAAAGATGATCCTTTATAATACATTGAAATTAAACATGATTTTAGGGATCATAAGCTGGGCTGATTTGGAGAGCCATCTGGTGGTGAGTGAGTGGAAGAAGCCAGGCAGAGTTTTCTTGCGGGGAAGATACCAAAGGAGTGGCTTTCTACTTCACAGATAGATGATTAAGGTCAGAACTCCTAGAATCTGATTGGATTTCATAAAAGGTTCTGCTTTCCTAGCTTACTTGGTTTATCATATACTTTTTGGAAAGTATGCTTATTTTCTTCTAAATTAATTTAATTTATCAACCTGGAGGTAGATAATCAGATTAAGGAGAAAAAAGCATTGGGGGATGAGCAGAAGGAGGAGGATAAAGAGGAAGAGGATAAATTAAAGAAAGTAAGAAGAGGAGAAGAAATAAGAGAAAAAGAAAATCATGGCTGACTTTATCCAACCTGGGAGATGAAGATGGGACTGTAACTAGTCTTTCTCACTACCTTTTCTTCTTTTCCCTTTTTCTCCTCTTGGAGGTGATGTCAGAGGTCGTTATTTCCTAAAATATGTATCTTGTTGGTAAATGCCAGAAATAGTTTAGAAATATCTATGAATCTACAGTGAATCAGAAGACAGGAGGATTATTTTTAAGAATTATGAAGAGGGGTGGTGATAGAAAACAAAACCCATAATGCTTTTGATATATTATGGAGAGGTAATATACAATCTCTAGATCTCAGTGGTTGGCAACAGCATACATTTCTTGTTCATGGTACATCATGGTCAGTTAGCTGTGTCTGTGCTTTATCACCAACAGAATATTTTACATTCAGGAACCCAGGATGAAGGAACAGCCCTAATGGGTGGCATGCTGTGCTATTCTGTGGTTGAAGGAAAAGACCAAAAGTTCTGGGAGGAACTCTTAATGGCTCTTAAAGTTTCTGCTCATAACTAGCATTGACCTCTCCTTTATATTTCACTGCATAAATCATATCACATTGCCCAAACTGGTATCAATAAGGACATGAATACCTTTCCCTGTAAGACATGGCATGCACTACAGGCATACACTAAGTGCAATATAATATGCTATCTCAGGATGAGGTTGAAAGAGAAAGTGTTTTTAAAAAATTAAGCCAGAATAATAGGCATCAACTGTAAGTATTCATGCAAACTGGAATGTACCCTCACCTTCATCTAATCTTTTTACAGGGAAAAGGGGCAGGAAATTGAGAAGAATAATTGAACTCATCATGAACTTCTGGCAATACATATGCAGATGTGTCCACATTTTGAAGTAAGCAGGGAGGAGGAAGGAATGGATCAGTGGTATCAGTGGGCTAGATATTAACACTAGGCAGTGAGATCTTTTCTAAAATTCACAAAACAAAGAGTAAGGGACTAAGTAGTTCACTTTAAGTGATGTTCTTCATCTCAGAAGGTTAGAAAAAAGAAGCATCAGGGGCACCATTTCTCTGTTCACAGTAATTAATCCACATACTCTGGATCTCAAGGAATTAATAGGAGTAGCGAGGTCAAGAGAAAACAAAAGGTCCAGTTTCGGAGTTCAACAATTGCAAATGTTTATAGTATGTAACACAAAGGCTATCTCATTATATTCCTCTGTGGGAGAAATTGGAGTGCTTCATGAATAAGTTCTATTGAAAATTAAGAAAAATTATAGGAAACCCAAAGCTTAAGGAACTAGATTTTTCAAAATTAGGAATTCAAAATGTAACAGAGAATGTCTAAAGATCCATATGGAGGGAAATAGTGGCTAAGAATCATTTGAGGGAAGAATAATCAGCAAAAACATGATTGGAAGTTAATTTATATTTCTACAGCTAACAAGGTCAAGTAATCTTCTTTGATTTTAACAAAAAAAGTTTTAAAGCACTAAACTATAGACAATACAGAGCTCCATAAAAAGTACCATTTTTGAGAAAAAATATTTTGAGAGATAAAAATCAACTTTTTTATTTAAGGTATAGGACAAAAATACTTGGAACAAAAAACAGAGTTATTTAGTGAAATTTTCCAGACTACAATTACAGTGTTAAAGAGAAAATATGAACTTCAAGTACTCTAAACATTAGCTATTGTCATTTAACAAAGCAAACTTCTACCTTATTGTTCTTGGGTCTTGTTTTTTGAACACATTCAAAGATCAAGTCTATAGGTGGTGGCTAGAGCCACTGGAAAAGTCATCACCTCTCTCAACTCAATTGCTCATTTCCTGATTTCAATATTAAATCATAGTAATTTTCTCTCTTTCAATGTATCCTGGGATGGTAACATTACATTTTTTTTCTGTCCATTGCTTTCTACAAAAGTTGAAAATTTAAAGCAATCCCCCCTTTTCATTTAGTATTTGCATATTTATTGAGGGAAAAAATATGCAGCTCCAGCATCTGTAAAGATTACAGTTTTTTAAAATACTGGAAACTATTTCCCTGAGGTAAAGAAAAATAAAAATTACTGGTATGATGGAAATTTGTATTTTAACCACAAGGTGGCAGACTAAGCTAGGAACTCCATGTGCCCTTTCAAAATCATTCAAGTTACTTTAGACATCTGGTTTTATCAAATTTGGATGAAAAATGCTGGGAAAATTGTACTAGCAGAAAGAATTGAATGCCTTCCACTCTCCTATTGTCCAACACTACACTAAATTCACACTTAAACTTAGGTACTTCCATAATATTTGAAGTAGACAAAGCAGTTATCACATGTAAAATGTTAATGGTGCTGGGTTGAGTGTATATCACCATCAAATAGATGGCATTTTATGTTTATCTCATAGATCTGACCTGATTGTTTTAAAAACAATTATTTTATCACTACTAGTGTGTTTAGAACAAGAGGCTTAGCTTGACCTTTATAAGGGGGTTCACAAAACCATGTTAAGGCTGCCAACATATATATCTGAAAATAAATGACAGAATTCTTAGTACTTGAGACAAATAAAGAAGCCACAGCAACATTCATACAAAAATAACTGAAAGAGTAAACCCTGCATTTTCATGCAAAAATGCATCCAGAAGAGATGAAGAGAGAAAGATAGAATGTTGATTTTAAACAAAAAAAAATTTTTTTCAATATTATTTCAGAACTATGAGCTAGACTCTAGTGGCAAGAAAAACAGTGGTTTTTCTAAGTGTATTGAAGTATTGGGGAATATGTGCTTTGCTTTTATAGATTTCTGTGGGGGATATAAAGTTTTGGCAAAGTAATGTATACTGTGAATATCATCAATTACTTGTCTGAAAAGGCATATTGATAATAAGAAAAAAAGGTCCTTAGTCATCTAAGGGGAAAGGAGTTCAGGATGTATAGAGTTTTGGTTAGAATGGGCTCAAAAACTTATTCTCATCCATTGTGTTTGAACCATTATTGAGAGCTTTTTTTCTATAATAGATGAAAATGTGTTAAGTCTGAATGTATCTTTCTAAAATAGAATTTTAAATCCACTTAGAAATCATAATTTATTCATAAAATTTAACACTCTAAACATCTAAAGCATCTTAAGTGAGCTCTTTAATTTTCAGTAAAACCTACATTAAGTGCATCTAGAGAGAGGGAGAGTTGATAGCTTCAGCTTGAATCAGATAAAACACTATCATAAAAACAGAAAATCTGAATATTTGTATATATGGGTACTTTATCCATATTTACGAAAGGTGAGGACTTCCCTATATATGCTAAACATTATTGTTCCAGTAACAATACCAAGTATTTTTCAGATTTTTTTAAAGCAAGTTAGAGAATTTGTCTAAATAATTTCAAACATATTTAAGAACTGGCACGGGGGTTGGGGGAGAACAAAATGGATTTTTATATTAAGTTAGCTATGTTATTTTGAATTAATCTATCTTTGTTTGTTTATCTTCCATGTTAGGCTTGACTAGTCTTCAAAAAGGAGACTAGATCATGTACTTTCTACCACAGTGCTTAGACCTAAATGAAAACAAATTTTGTTCCTCTAATAACACAAAAATAGAGTTATTCCATTTATTTCTCTTGTAGAGGCAATAAAATGGTTAAAAGGAGAAAAGTGAGAAAAACAGTGGTTTAAGACTAGCATCTATTATATATATGCATATCTGTCATTGAACAATGTATTTTCTATCTTATATTCTTCATTTTTGCCAATGAGATCACAATTTCATTAATGAAAATGATAGACATTACACTTATATTTACCAATCTGATATAAATTTGGAGAAAGCAACATTAGAAATATTTTATTACCAAACTACACTCTTATGTTTACCAATCTGATAAAAATTTGGAGAAAGCAATATTGGACAGAAATATTTCATTAGAATGTCCACTAGAGGGCAGGGGTTGTGGATTCAATGGTAGAGTGCTTGACTAGCACATGTGAGGCACTGGGTTGTATCAGCACCACATAAGAATAAATGAATAAAATAAAGGTATTGTGTCCATCTACAACTAAAACATATATTATATATATATATATATATATATACACACACACACTACTGGAAGGAGGTGGCAGTTCATCTGTTTTAGCTCTATACATATGCTATGGTGAGTGCTTCTTATAAAAATATTTAGAATAATTTAAAATATTTCATCATAGTGACTATTATTGAAATAATCCTGAAAAAATAATAAGAAAATCCAGTCCCTGCAATGCCAACATTGAATTCTCTTAGGTATATGTATTTTATGACTCTTTTTTTACTTGGGCAATTTTATTTTACATATGTATTTTATTCACAATTTTTAATTTATTTTCCCATCAATTCATTTTTTAAACAACAGATATAAATTTTAATGTAAAATTCAGTTCTAGTGTTTATTAATCTTTTTAAAAATTTCCATGATAATTTGGGAGCTTCTCCAATTTTCTCTCCTAAGGAAAGATAACAACATGCTACCAATAATAAAATTGCCCAAAATTTTCTGCATTATTCCCAATGAAATCTCAGAAGTATTTTAGGAAAGCAAATTTACTAAAATTTAATTCCTTTAGACAATGTCAAATCCAGAAACTTAAACAGAGTAGCTAGTCCTGTCTTCTCCTAGGAAGAATTTACAAAAGTGAAAAATGCTTTATTTTGAATCTTCTTGTTTCCCTAAATTAAAAAGTAATGAGGTGCTTAAAACGACATATATGTTCCTATATCACAGAAATAACTAAAAATAAAGAAATATATATCATTTATTGCCATCAAGTGCTACTGATCAACAGGTCACAGGAAAAAGTTATACATAGATTTGAAAACCTGGTTGGCCCTGCCACTGGCTTTGTCCCTCTGTGGCCTGTTGGCATGTGCTTACAGAGATAACTTAGAATTGAATAATTTATGAATTGGGCACAATGATACTAGCCTTTTAGGGAGGGTCATTGGGCTTAAGAGAACATCAGTACAGTGCTTACACAGTGCCCATCAAAAAAGCAGGCATTAAAATAATATTGTGTGTCATACGTTTATGTTATATGTTTATGATACATGCCATTTGATTTCCACAAAAATTCTATAAGGAAGCCAAAGTTCAAAAAGAATGGCTTATGTATGTCTAATAAACACAGGTGCACAGGCTTTGATCCTGGAATTTGTGACTTAAGCCTCTTATCACTAACTCCTCTTTTTTCATGATAACTCAACTGTTGTCTAAGTATTCACTAATCTAGAGACACAAGTAGCTTTTTCTACTTTTAGAGCCTTTAATTTGCAATATACAAAACTAAATTCAGCAGTTGCAATTAGGATTCTAAAGAACTGGAAAAAAATTCAGAAGACACAAACAAAGACTGTTAAGAATGTATGGAACAACACAACATTTTCCCCCATTTTGCATTCTGATAAGTTTTCTGAATTACCACAGATATCTGAAGCAAACTAGTAAATATGAACCAGGGTTTATCACCATTTCAACACAGTGAAATAATTTTCCTCAGAATCCACAGGAGGTTTCTATGCAAGATGTATGTGAAACTTAATGGTAATTATTTGAAGAAATGAGCTTTATAGTTGCCTGGGAATATATTCCCAAACCAATTTGAATAGATATTACATTATTTAATTTTACTCAAATAAATTCATTCATCAAGAAGTAAATTTTTCCAACAGAGATAAAATGAGATCAATAGCTCAACATTTATTTCATCATTTGCTTTTTAATTGAACATAAGATTAAATTTTAAACAATTCTTAGAAAGTCTTTAGCAATAATTAAAAAGATCACTTTGGTTAAAATATTGTAAACATGACATTATAATTTGATTCAGATTTGTCACTAGGATAACCACAAATAATTCAACTGCTAAATAGTTTGTTGACTTTCCTAATAAATCAAATTCTTCCAAATTGTCTATGATTAATTCTGTCAGTACAACAGCAAGATTTACAGCACTATTGCTAAGTGCCTCTATAGTCTTCTTATACATTTAATTCATCTGCATTCAAGGTGATATTGATTATTTCAATGATAAAAGGAGAGAATTACTGTCTCTTTGGGATTACTAAATTCTTTTGGGGAAACTAAACTCAGGAAAAGTAGTAGTGACATTTATAAAAATATCACCAACTAACAAACTAAATCCTTCAAAAATAGGACAATTGGATTCAAACATTTGCACAATTGTACAAATTGTTTAATGCTACTTTATATTCAGAGATAACCAATATGTTCACATGCAATTTTAAATCATATCTCATTTATATATGGTGAAAATATATGTGGCAATTAAATGCAAGAATTTTAAAAGGCACTTAAATATAAGGCTGTGGGGTGTTTATTTCATGAATACTAACACTGGATGCTGTAGAGGCAATGGAAGGGACTCTTGTCTTTGTTGTGTCCCAGAAATATCCTTTCCTGACCCAACAAGCAATGTCAGTCTTGTTACAACAGAACTATCATAAAGACAGTTACAATAGATCAGTCTAGGTAGACTAAGTAGTTTCTACCCAAATGTCATACCCCATGCCCAAAACAAAAGCAAAATAAACAAGCAAAACATAGCTATTATGACATATGTAACTCTTTTATTTCTCCTATTTAATGTATTTTAAATTTTATGTTTTTGCTGCAACTTCTTACCACCAAAATAGAACCATGAAACTCCCTGCAGTAGAAGAGCTTAGATATTCTACCCTTTCCTTAGCAAAAAAGTAACCTTGGTCTTTTGGTGGGAATATGTGTTATAATCCTTTACCAAGTTCAGCAAATTGGGATAAATCTGGAGAACTCAGGTCAGAGTAAATGTATTTAGTTTATCCATTCTTAACTGGAGTCAAGAAGAAAGAATCTTACCTCTTTTCTGCCATTATGCCACTCCCCCCCACCAACAAGATGAAGAGAAGGGAGCAAGTGAAGTACTAAACATGGGTACATAGATTTTTTTTTCATTCTGGACTTAACCTTAGAGGTGACAGGTGTAAAATTATTGGAATAAAATAAGGTTGTTTATTGCAGTCATGGAACATGAAATTCATAGTAAAAATTTTTCAGACAAAGAGAAGCTCCAAGTTAAACTTCTGCAGGCTGCTCTCAACCTCTTACAACATAGATGCTGTGTTGAGAATTTATACACTTGCCGTATATAAGAGATATATGGCAGGAAGGCCAGGGATTGAGTGTTAGGTGGGACACACATAAACACGTACGTGTAAAAAAAATTTAGATATCAGTGAATATGACTGTTAACAATCAAATCAAAAAGATATTTTGCATTTCAAAATAAAAGAATAATTTTCTGAATATCTGGATTTATGACTTGCTTCTCAGTATTTTGGTTGCTGATTAGATCGCCTGAACCTTTCTATCATAACAAACAAATGCATGACCAATTATTTATATTTTAAAGCAGACTAAAGAAACATACATAATAGCATTTTGTCACTTCTATAAACATAAATGCATAGCAATAAATCAAAATTATGCAAAACCTAAAGCTCATTTGTTTGCTGTTTAGTAGCCAGAGATCATATTGATCTGACATATCTTTGTAAATTTTTGGTTTGTTACTTATTTTCATTGATTTACTTTGTGGAAAATGCTTTCTGGGTTATCATACATTTTCTTTTTGGAACATTGCAAGGAGATTAGTACTAAATAAATTCAGATGAAAATGTATTAATCCATGTTCCTAGAAATATAAAACATCATTGTATTTGCTTCATCTACATTTTTCACTGTTTGGAATAAAATAGGTAGTTGGCAAAATAAATATGCATTTCAAAATATATATGATTTTATCAAAATATTGCACTTTCAAACATTAAAATTGCTTTCTTATTATTGCAAAGTAGCTAAATCCTTCGGTGTCATCACTGAGAATCTTTCATGGTTCAAATGGGAATTGGAAACCCAAAGATTAGCACTTACTAGTTCTCATGAAATGTTTGAATCATTGCAACAGTAACTTTGTTGGATAAACTAGGCTCTGGTTCCTTGATAGCTTCTTAAAGCAAGTGACAATGCTTAAATTGATTCTCATTTGTAACCATGTAATTTGAAAATCAGTAAAAAGAAAAAAAAGCCTCAAATTTTGTATGTAGAGTTCTGTTTCTCTTGGAAATATTATCAGTGATACAGTTAAATGCTTCAACCAGAGAAATTTAGGGAAACATTTCAATATTTTAAATAAACAAATTAACCATCTTTTTAGAATATTTTGTTTTAAAAAGCAATTGGTGACAGCCTCCTTTCTGCATTATGTATCTATAAACACATGATACCTCTATTTTGCATAAACAAATAAATTAGTTCTACAAATATTTACTTGAACTCAATGACCGTAATGTTGATTTCAGAACACTTTTTGTTGGTTTTTAATCAATGCCTTGTAAGATTTTATTTATGGCTTCAATAATATTGCAAGGTCTCAGATTAGGTTTTATATAAAAAATATACTTATTTAACTGATAATACTTGCCACGGACAAAGTTTTAGAAAATTCACATCTTGTTAGAGATATTATTAAGAATAGAATTCAAAGATTTGATTAGGCTTTAGGATATTGGATCAAAATAAGTTAATATATTGAAGAGCAACCTACAAAATTGCTATAGCAACATTCCAATATCCAACTAAAAAATAGATCCATGAAGCCCCTATTTCTCTACATCCATAGAAAATATAATTGTTAGCCATTTAAGGCAATGTCCATATAAGTAAGAATATGAGATGAATACTTAAAGAGTCTTCTCTCTTTTAGCAATCTAACAGGAGAAATACCTTTGTTGATAAATGGGGAAACTCTCACATTATAATTTGCTTCAATAGTATAAAATAACATAATAGATCATAATACAATTGCTCTAATACTTATAATAACCTATGTCATAATTGCACATTTTTAAAAAACAGTACTATTTTCACATTACATTTTATTTCTGAAAAAGCACTGGGAATTTTCTTCTATTTTCACACCCTCTTCCAGTTGACTGCATCAAAGATATGGTATGAGGTTCTACCTATAAATGCTGACTCTCAAATATTTTTTCTACTTACCAGTCAGATATTATTAATTGGATTTGACACTCTGAACCAAACCAAACTCACGATCTCCTGTCAAAACATGCACTGAGAGAATGGTGTTACTATCTATCTGATAACACAGTAGAAAGCTTAATTCATGCTAACTCTTCCTTTTGTTTCACTAACATATCTTGCCATTCCCAAGGCGGGTCACTTTTGCCCACTCAGCCTCTCTCAAGTCAATACACAGCTCTATCATGACCGCACTGGTCAAACTGTCCCATGCTCCAGCTTCCTGGCTAACTTGGCTTTGGCTCTAAAATCCCATCAGCCAGAATGGTCTTTTCCATTTTCAAATGTTTAATTTATCCACATCCCCCCGTTTCTGGGATTTTGGTTCCTTAGACTAAAGATCCTTTAAATGACTTAAAATTAAAAAAAATAAAGTCCTTTAAATGACTTGACATATCCTGCTGAATCAATCTGTTTCCCATTATTCTCAGCCTAATTGTATAGGAGATGTCTCTTTATTCTCTGCTGGGTTATACCAACCAACATTCACTTTATTAAATGATCAGACTTACTCCAGATATGTGAGTGTTGCTTCCTTAACAGGAAAAATCTTTCATGAGCAATCACTCATCTCTCTCTCTCTTTTTTTTTTTTTTCCATTAGTCTGGTGGGACTTCATTTCTATAGGAAATCCTTCCCTGACCTCTCTGACTTGGTTGGTCTCTATTGTTTTCTACTTTTCTGTCACCAGACTCTCTCTGTCATATTATTGATCCTACCTCCTATTGCCATGAATTGTGTAATTTGAATTAATTACTATTTTTCATATGTCCTAAACTCCTTAAAAAAGGAACCAGTAGACACCATAGTAGGTACTCAATAAATATATTGAATTAATGATATATTATTCACCAGCTATGTAAATGTGTAGCACATAAAAATATAATAATTAAAAACCATAATAATTGAGATAATGTGAATTTTTTCATGTCTTAATATTTAAAATATACACTCACCACACTTATTTTTAAGGAACTATAGTAGAACCTCTGGTAAATACAAAAAAAAATTAGGTACTTGACCTCCATTTCATGTTTTGGACGGGAATTAATAATCCTAACATCCAGGTCATTAACCTGATACATTTAGACACTCAGTGTGTATTCAGCATGTAAGCACATTATATTAAACATAGTATCTGCCATAAGAATGGCATATTATATGAGGAAAATCAAACTTCCTCCCTGAAATCTTAATCATATCATGAGTCTGAAAGCAAAAATCAAAGTTATCTCTAGGGAAGATCTGAGCGATGATGAGACAACTAGTAGAAATAATTAGAACTTGAAGAACTGAGAGGGAGTAGAGCGTTCACATTTGAGAATATGGACTATTGGAGAGGAGGTTGGAGATGATGCTTCCTGAAACCTCAGGTGGCCTGAAGGGAATCCGATATTTAGTCAAAGTGGATGTTGGGTGAATAAAGGGTCTGCCTAGAGCACAGGTAAAGTGAGACTGGTCAGCTCTGCAACGAAGTTTCGATCATTTAATTTGATCCTGAACTGAATCAATTACATTTGTTTTTAAACCAGAGATTTTGGTTTGAATGGCACAAATCAGGGGAAGAGAGAAAGACAGACTGATAGGAAGATATTCACTAACTCACCATCAAGAGAGAGTGATTACTCTTTGGCAGAAGGACTTGAGAGGAGGAGATGAATGGAAGGAATTACAACCAAAGGAAAAGAAAGTGACACCTATATTTCCCTTAACATACAGGCTGACTCCAGAGTTGTGTGCCTTTAATGTTATTGAGAGGTAGGGAAAAGAAACACAAGATCAATTATGGTTGTATTATAAAATGTCAAGGCATAGAAGTAGAAGGATTTAGCAAGTAAACCCCCCCCCCCAAAAAAAAAGAGTTCAAAATTTAGTAAATGAGTCAGGAGTGACCACACAGATGAATATTGAAGAATCAACCCAAATCCATAGTTCTTCAAACTATGGAACCGATAAAGGAGGGAAGGATCACAGGAATTTCATTGCTGATGTTTTCTCATGGCTGTTTTGTACTAGACTTCCATGGAAAACTAGAACCATGCAAACCTTTGTAATCTCTAGAAAGATGAGGATTGGGCTTGGGTCCATTCCTAATTTCCTTTCTGCCACTTAAGTGCCTACCATTATTCTGAAGATACAGTAGGTTCACAGTCTATATTGGCTTCACTGAGCAGAATACATTTTGTATTTTCCCCTAAGTAGTATTTGAATCAATTTGTAAGCTCTTTTGAAATGCAGAAATATATTTAAGATTAAGACACTCCTATATTCACCATCTACGACTCAAGCTTTGAAGCAATGTGTAAGAGGAATCTCCAAAGTTTGGTGTTTTTTGTTTTTTGTTTTTTTTTCCACTGTGGTATCCACCTCTCAATTCTTGGAAACTTCACTATGGTACCTTACAGAGAAAATGAGAACTAAGAGAGCAGATGGAAGCGAGGCTGCTAATAAGCTGACCTTAAAATGGGGACATGACCCTGGGTCATCTACATGAGTCCCAAGCAGGCAAAAGACTCCTAAATTAGACCAGTGAGGCGGCAGAGTGAGTGGCAGATGGACATGATGTGAGAAACATGCACCTATTGTTGGAACTGAAGCAGAAAGGAAGCCACCGATGCAGTGGTGGTGGTGGGGATCCCTAGAAGCTGGAAGAGCGGGGGAGAAGGGATTCTCCACTGGAGCCCCCTGAGTGGAGCACAATCCTTCTGAAATCCTGATTCTATCCGACTGAGAGTTGTGCTAGAATTCTGACCTACAGAGCTTTCAGTTAATAAATTTGACTTT
The DNA here is from genome assembly GCF_001458135.2 of Marmota marmota marmota. Lineage (NCBI taxonomy): Eukaryota > Metazoa > Chordata > Mammalia > Rodentia > Sciuridae > Marmota > Marmota marmota. The sequence goes on along the minus strand of NW_025999968.1, from coordinate 33,543,344 downwards.
TTTGAATCATTAAATTTACAGTGATTTGTCAGGACCAAAATTAATAAAAAAAAAAAAAAAAAAAACTAAATACGCCCTTCATTGCTAAATTAAGCACAGTCAGCAGGGTCTAGCCTAACTCCCCATGTGTCCTTTCTAGGTTTCTCTCTGCTAATAGTAGACATTGTTTCATTTTTCAGCTAATATCAGGAAAGCCAAGACCCTCTTAGTATGTTGTCACATTCAGTTGGAACCTGAAAAGCTTTCTAATTCTGTTTCAGAGAAAGGAAGAATAGCTGTTACTTCAGGGTGCTTTGTCTAAGGTAGGAAATCTTAATCATTCCCTTTATGCCAGTGCTTTTTTTTTTTTTTTTTGGATGGGTTTCAAAAGAACTAAATGTCCAGCACATTCAAAGATCAGTCCTCAGCCTTGGGGGCTGTTGTTCTCTCATCAAACAGCCAATCCATCTATTGACAGATTTATTCAGGCTATTTAAAAAATTAAGCCTCCTAGATTTCCTGTCTCCAAATAGAATTTGAATCTGCTCCTGCAGGCACTCACCTGACCTCCCTCTGAACTGCTACCCTGGGCTTCTGATTCTTGTGCTGAACTCCCTGATTGATGCATACTAATGACTGACTGCAGCTTTCCCTCTGAGGTAAGGCTCAGTCAGGTCCCTGCTCAGTTTGGTATTTGGTTCTTATGATCTATTGCAGTGCTTGTTTATGCTTTCCCTAGATTAATGGTAAGACAAATCATCTTTACCACAATCTCTCCTTGATAACAACTCAAAGGACTAACTCCTAAATCCCCTAACATTTTTACTGCATTATTTTTCCAGAATTAATAAAAAGGGGGGTGTGTGTGAAAATTCGCCAGAAATTTTCACTGTTGATATGGAACATTTAGGAAAATTCTCCTTTCCAAAAACAAGACTTGTGGGAATTTAATTGACATCTTTTGAGGAAAACATTTTTGTAGATGCAAGCTAGTTGTGGGCACATTATTAGGAGAAGTCTAAAAAAAAATAGTAATGCAAAGCTTGATGTCAGATTTTCTACAACAGGCTTCAGATATCCCTCCTCTAAAAGTGCATAAAAATAATGTATCACTGTTATTTAGGACTCCATAATTCAGCATGAGCTATTGAGTTCATACAAAGGAGAAAGTGAACTATGGTTTTTCTTCTTTTCAAAGTATATGTTAAAGTAATAAAAATGTGGCAGTCCCAGCTATTGGCCTACACATGGTATTCAACCATCCTCTGAGTGACAAGAGTTTTTTCTGCAAAGAGATTGAAATTTCTAGGGACTTGCTTTGCTATTTTCCTTTAGCAGTAAAGTCAGGATGTGATGTCAATCCCAATCAATGGGATTTTAGGAAAAGTAATCTGGAGACAACTCAGGAATTAATATATATATTCCTTGCCATTCCTGACATAATGTTGACATGTAAAGAGGTGATAACTGGAGCTGTAACAGCTGTCTGTGACCATGAGGGAAAGTTATGAAACCAAAGGTCAGATCCTCAGCCCTTGATTTTCTCCCGCTCACGTGGTTTTTCTTTTTCTTCTTCTTCTTCTTTTTTTTTTTTTTTTTGGTTTGTCTACATTTGCATGCATTCATAGTATATGCACACTTTTTCATATACTGAAAGTAAATAGTACCTGCAATTTCTTGGTTCTCTGCCTTATTTTCCTATTAGCAATGTGTTCTAAAGACATATTTCAATTAATATTCACACATTCAAGCACACTTTTTTTTATTTGCAACAAAATAACTTAGGTGACAATTTGCTGAAGTATGAATGTTTTCTCTCTCTTTTGTGGTTCTGGGGAACCTCGGGACACTCTTCCACTGAGTCACATACCTATTCCTTTCTCATTTAATTTTGAAACAGGATCTCACAAAACTGTACTTTTTTTTTTTTTTATCTTGAACTTACATCTTCCTGCCTCAGCCACCCAAGTAGCTGGGATTACAGGCATGAGCCTGTAGAGAATTTGTTTTCTTTGAGGATTGCTCTTAAATGTGGTTTAAATTTCGTATATATCACATTGGACTTCCTAAATTAATATGTATTTATAAACACACACTCATCTCTACACACAACCACACACACATGTACATATACAAATATGCACATGTACACATATACAATTCTGTAGTATTTCTCAAGTCCTATTTGTCTACTCACCTATTCCAGAATCCAGGTGATACACTGTAGTTTTATGGAAGTTTCTGGTATGGCAGACTCTTATCTATTGTTTACCTCTGTCAGTAAATGGTGATTTCTGCAACTCTTCATCCACATAGAGAATTAGTTTGTCATATTTTATTTTAAAGATTTTAGTTTGAATCAGCTCAGATCTATGCATTAATTTATGAAATGATAATCTCTCCAACTCATAAAGGTGTTTAGAAATAATAGAGAATTTCAAAGCACCAATAGGAAAATTAAAATGCATGGCTGATTAATCAGGTGCAGTTGAAATGTCATCTAAAAGTGTTTCAAGAAGCATTAACAAGAATTGACAATCCTAATATAATTTTTCTCAGCTGGTGGAAATGATCAATCTTTGTGGCCATCTTTAGATACTTAAAATTGTTTGGTAAAACTATAGAAGAGTAGAAAGGGTATAGAAAATGGACTCATACTACTTGTTTCCAAATTATACTTGAGTATTAATTCCTCTGGGGACTGCAGACAATGATCTTAAAATCTCCATTCCTTTTTTTGTTCAAATATGAAATGAGGAAGATCATTTCTAATTTCATGGGGAAGTTAATCTATTTGAGTAACTGGCAGTTAACTAAGAATTCAATAAAAATATTGAAACCAACCTGAAAATTCTAAGGGACCAAAAGACATTTGCTTTAGGGATCTATATTTAATTTCTAATTTTTTATTATTTAAATTTTGTAAATTATTAAATTTACAAAAAATTTTTATAAACTCTCATCAAGACTATGATTAGAAGTCATACATTATACATATTATACAGTTTTAGACAACATACTTATCATCTGTGATGGATAGCCTTTGGATGCTATAGAGCTAAGAATTTGGGGTCTGATGAAGTTTAATTTATCTGTCTGGTCAAAAGGTAGAAGTATCAAAATGGCCAAGATTTTTTTTAGTCCATTTTCCAAAGAATTTCCTTTTTCTTCATTCCTAGGATGTGAAAAGTTCAAGAGGATGCAAAAATACTACACACACACACACACACACACACACACAAATATATTTATGGGAATTTAAAGAATAATATTTTATTTTATACTGTTAAACATATCTCAAAGTTTTGTCTATTTGCACAAGTTAGGGCCTATTATAATAGATACTAGTACAAAAAATGAATGTTCCCCAAATAGGATGAAGTGGCCTGTGCTTAACTTTTCTGCCTCTTTGCTTCTTATGTTCACTGTTGGTCAACTACAACCCAAAAGGTTCAGTGGCTGACCTTGCTGCCATCAACTTTGGCAAGGACATACATTTTATCACCCAGTGTCTGTTGACAGCTTCCCACTATCTACCAGCTCAAACTGCTACCATTCATAGAATTGTTTTCCACTTACTTTCCATCATATGTCCAATGAAAACCATTCATTGTTTTAGTAATTATTATCCTTAGTGTTAAACAACTCTTGCATCTCTTAAATGCCTCAACCTTATTAATAATGTTTCTTTTTTGGAGTTCTATGTAAATGCCATGTTAAATTTTAGTTTTTGTAATCTCTTTAATCAGAAACAAGGGAATTAGCCAGATGTTTGGAACTCATGTTAAAATGTAATTAAACATCTGATTGAATTTCTGTGCATATTAAATAGCAGAGGCTAGGATTTGTACACAAGACAGCTCACACTCATTAGAATAAAAAAAGACCCTACCAGATGACAAAGGTGGTTTAGGGTAAGGGGTATGCAATAGTCTGTCTGCAAAAACTTTCCTCAAAAAAAAAGAAAAAGATGTAAGATTTTATTGATTGACAAATATTTTAACATAGCATGCAAATCCTGGCAACTGAATCCTTATAAATTAAAATGTACCACTGACAACAGTATCTTTTCTATAATGCACATTTTCATACACATTTATCAAATTTTATAAAACTGAACTAGCACATATTTTGTTATGGAATATTTCTCAATACCTTCTGTATGTTAAGGTAGATAAGTAGAAAATGCAAATAAACACTACTTGAAAATAATTTCAAATTAATGAATATGCAAGTTGTTTTAGAAAATATGGGTATTGTATGAAGATTTTAGATGAATATGCTATATCCAAAATAATCATGGAATGATTTAATGATATGAGATCATTTTATATAAACCATGTTAAATTCTCCTTGCAATTAAAATAATATATTTTGATGATATGTAAGAAATAATGAAAATAAAATCTTTATTTCAATATTATAGTACTAATATTAAATTTTTGCTTAATTAGCATCATGCTTCTAAAAATCAGGGCAGTTTATCTAAATTGCTTGTATTTTAGGAAAAAATTTAAATCTTCAATCTTTGAGCTTTATTTTAGAATTTGAATAGTGGATCATATTATTAATTTTTTTTCATCCAACATCACACAGTGAACAATTTTTCATCCTTAAGGAGAAGATAAAATCCTCCATAGCACATATGCGCAATCGTGCAGTGAAATTTTATTTCCTGGACTTCTTCAGCGTAAAAAGTGTCCATTAATCATTGTGTTGATTTTATGATGTGGACTATTGCCCAGAGGAATTGTGCAATGATCCAAAGATTAATTTTACATGCAGCACCAAGTTGGACTTGAATCCAGACTTTGAAACTTGTAATAATTCTTTCACTAATATGGTAATTTTTCATAAATCCTTGAAGGTTACTGTAATTCTAGTACATGAGTCAACATTGTTTGATAAGTTGCAGAAATGCTATATTTCAGAGCACTGAAATTTGGCACTTTATACCAAGGATTTGCAAAGTCTAATATTACAGAAGAAGATGAAATTATTAAAACAAAGCAAGTAAAAATTTCTATCATATTTGTATAAGAATAAGGAACCAAGAGTTCAACAGTACTCTGTAACATTTCCATAAAATGTGTTTCATTTTTAGCCTAGAATTTAGTGGGTTATATATGCTCACTGACTGTAAGTTCAAAAGGTTGTTCAAAGACTGTCATGAAGTTCAGTTGATAAAATGCACATTAGTTGAAATTCTCTTAATTTTATAGGTTACATATAAAACATTCAAAATCTGACTTTTCCAGCATCTTTGGAACCTGGAAACCTAGAACCTGTCTGACTAATTGTATCTAATCTATATCTTTAATATCAGCTTGGAGCCTTATAAATAATATACATACATGTGAACATGAAGTTTAGAATGTCTGTAATATCACTCTAGCTGCTTTTGTCATTCCCAATAAGTTCCTGGACCCTGCTAATTGATTGGTCCTGGTCTTGGACCAAGTTGACCTGGGAAGGTTAAGGGTCAACAGTTTGGACTGTATGCTGTTGAACAGTGTTCTGCCTAATTCTGTAGCCATGTGGCGTTTCAAATTTCATTTTTGATGAGCTGTACCTGGTTCAGATAATGTGGGCTCAAGTACACATCCAGACAACCTAAATAAATCAGGGCTAGATGGGAGGGAATAGATGAGCTTTTAGAACTTCTAATGCCTCCCTTGTGATCAAGTGTATCATTTTCAACCGTGTGCTGAATGTTAACAGTACTCAAATATACTTCTGTACCTTTTTAATGTATAAATGTAGTCTGATTTTCCCCATGAGTTATTTATAACCAGGTCACTCAGTCTGAGTCTGCTACTGATACTATGTATCAGCTAAATATAGACAACACTCAATCCTCCTGGTACCCCGAGTATTCATGTGTGTTCCTTTAGTACATATACACATATTATGTGTACATTTGTCAAAAACTGAAAAACGTAAGGGGACAATGCAATAAGTGGTCACCCATTAATGAGCCAATATACACAAATCTGGACTCATAATCTAATCAATTACTCCACTAATCAGCTAGACTCTCAGGTGTTATTCATAATAATCTACTTTGTTTGAAAACAAAATATGCATTTCAAGCTTTCCATATATTAAATTTCTCTCCCTGAAATGCTTTTAACACAGTTTCTCATTTCCAGTTCTGCAAACATCTCTGTCCAATTTCACTTGTGTCTTCTTTAAGAACAGTGAACTGAAAACAAAGTACCTTCTTTTATCTGTTCCCATAGCAATTTGCAATCATTCCATCATCTTTTAAATTAAACTTTTTGTATTCACTTATATATGTCCTTATTAGGTAGAGACTACTAAGGCCAGGAAAACTATCTTTTTAAAAAATATTTTTACATCTGTGTATAACTCTTAGGGCTCATAAGTACTTGAGTGAATACCACCAAATCTTTAATATATATAATGTTTATTACATTTTGCAAAATAATGTATATTTTTCTACCATATTTCTTCTTTGAACTTAAGTTGAAATGAAATCTTATTTGAGTCAATTTCTGGTATGTAATGTTATTAATTTTCAATTCAATATCTTGACTGAAATAAAATTCTAAAAATCTTAATTTTATATTGATTTTAAAAACACATAGGTAATGACTTGCATATTTCTGACTTTAAACAAAAGTTTATACTTGGAAATTGAACTTAGTCTAAAAATTGCATCATTCATACTAACTACAAATATCAATTACATTAATCCAATCATTTCCCACATTTCACTGCCTGGTTCCTAGGATTATTCAGCCTTTTATAATTTAAGTGAAGTGATTGGTCAATTTACAGAACTGATTCGACCTTGCTTCTTCTATTTGTTTTGTTTTTGTTTTTGTTTTTGATAGCAACTAACACTAAAACAGTGTTTTAAATACACAGGCTTCCCAGTAGGTAGAAATTCAGAGGGTTGTGAGGGGAGAGGGATAAAGATGAAAGCCTATTCTTTCAGACTTTCAAGCACTATTTTAAGGAAAGAAAAATGGGTTCACTATATGCATGCATATAAAATATTCTTCCCTTTATAAGTAACTTGCCAAATTTAAAAGCTGAATTTAAAAATCCACCAAAATATTTTGCTAAAATCTGTCAATTATCTATTGCCTTCATTTTAGTTATGCATTTTCTAGGTGAAATAGATGTTTATATGTAACTTCTATAAAATATCTAAGATATCAATTTACATATTATCCTAAAATATGTTAATTTTCTTACTCAAAATACTGTAACCAAAAGAAGATGGACTTTTAGTGGTTAGGTTTCTAAATTACATTTTCTTCTAATTGAATTACTAAATACATTAATCAACTAGGTCATCAACTTTGGTTTTATAGGGTGTTCTTCAGTTAAATTAGATCAGCCACTGGTGAGGAATAATATTTTTCTGCAGCCATTGTGGCCAACCTGAAAATATAATGATCTTTCATCTCTAAAAGACTGTCAGTTCCAATTACTGGAATTTATTATTAAAGTGTCTAAAATCACAGATTCTAATTTTCTGCTTCACTGTATGAGTCTATACTATTATCTTTGCAAAAATTTACAAGTTAAACTATTCCCAAACTCTGAGTATTTATTCTCTATTATGGAAAATGTACTATCATATACTTGTAATTTGCTTTTCTAGGTTATAAAATTTTGGCAAGAAAAAGTCTGACTGTAATGTATGAATAATCTACATGTCAGAAATACATTAGTAAAACACTGGCAGTTTATTTTGAGCTACTTTTAATTTATTAACATTATTAGAAGTTCTTTTCAAGGTGTATCCACATCTTTAATCCATAATATACATTCAGAAGTTTGTAGTGGATTCAAGAGTTAAATATAAATAACATTAGTGATAATAATGCATGAGTTTGATTTTAAAATTAAAATATTTGGATAGTAAGTGAGTGGAATGCCACACTTAATCCTTACATTGTCTTTGCTATTTGCATGTAGTGAGTGAAGTAACTGAGACTTAAAGTGATTGAGTTCCTAATCACTCAGGTATTTAGCTGTTGATATGAGAGTTACATGGTGATCTAATTCCTTAACTCCTTTCTTCCTTACTGCTTTGTCTTTCAATGATCAGGAAAGTGAAAGGATTGTGCTTAAAGATAGTACCATCTGCCAAATTATCAGCCATATATTGTCCTTTAATATATCAATATACTTTTAATAATTTTTAAACATAATGAAATTTCACAATATTAGGTAATATTTTACTATACAGCATAATAATTCATAATAATTGCATATGACAATTATGTCAAACATAAAATGTGAAATGAGGTAAAATTTGAAAGTTTTTTTATATTTATTTGATTAAAATGCCAACAACTGTGTGTATTGGTGCCATACAGTGAACTGAAGAGTAAGTTTAACTTTCTTGGGAAAGCATTTATTCATTGCACATGCAGGAGGAAGAGAAGCTTTTCATTAGCTGTCATCTCTCCATGTGATTATTATCTACAGAGCATTCTTGGAAACACTCTTCAGAATTTTTTTTTCTGGGAGAAATTCACAGTTGTGTGTGTGCTTTCTACATAATCATAAAGAGTAAGGTTCTCTAGGTCTGCTTTCTTCAAGGCTGTAGGTTTAGTCTTAGAAACCGACATTTCTCTTGTTCTGCATAATCTATAGCATTTAACCAGACATACTCTTCCTTTCAAGTTGATTTGTGTTCCTTGACACAGGGGCATCAAATTACTGTGGGGTACCCCTGCCCTTGATTACCTAGGAGAATAAAATTGGTAAAGAGATTGTACATCACAAGAGAGCCCAAGTGAAAAAAACGCACAGAGCAAAACCATTGATTTGACCGGTTAAATGGATTATCCAAGCTGCATATAAAATTTTCTCATATTTTTATGTTGTCACTAAATTGATTTATGATTAATGCTGGGTGAATAGTTCAGGATAATAAATCTGAACTTAATACATACAAAAGCGTACATATATATTTTTCCCTCAACAGAAGCAAGCCCTTTTTATTAGCTGTGTTCAGATCTGACTTGTGAAATCCTTCACTTTAAACAACTTACAATTCAGAAAGAGAACTCATCTAGTTCTTATTCTATTCCTCTGGAGTCTCCCCTGAGATTTCTTAAATGCATTTGTGGAAATAGACTCTAGGATTCAAGGAAGTCATGTGTATGCAAATGTGTGCTGTATTTTACAGTTTCATCACCTAGTCCTTCTGCATATTTGTTATCTTTCCTTCAAAGCTTGATGGAAGTGGGACTAAGCAAAAATGTATAGACTAAAGGAAAGGAAGGAGAAATGATTCCAGAAAGCATAATTTCACACTATAAAAGTGCCACGTTGAGAAGCAGACTACTTTGCAATACAGTATTTAACAAGATTTTCATTAGCTTAATCACCTGAAGATAAAAGTACAAACAATATTGGTAACTGAAAATAAAAAATAAACAAAGATTTTGACATTTAATATAAAACATTCTTAAGCTCATTTAAATGCACTTTAAAGCAGAGACTCAAAAGAAATATTTTTATCTTTGGTTCTATTCCAGTGCATTTTAACCAAATACATATGTATATATTTTTGTTCTAGGAAGACTATTTTATATACCATGTTGTGATTTTAATTTATACAGTATCTTATTTTTCATTTTATGTTTTCAGTCGTTAGATTACTTTAGCCTTCATGAAATTTGAATATTTACAGTAAAAATTTAAATATTCAATACATAGGTTATAATTACTGAAATTCAAACAAATTTTAACATTTGCATACCAATAAGCTTGTCTTCTAAATTAATTTGAAACCAATCTACTAGATACAGTGCTTTCAAATTGCAAAAGTATTCTACTTTTGAATGTTGAAGATATCAATATCAAGCCAGTTATAGGGACATTCACAACATTTTAGTACTTGTCCTGGGGAGTTTTTGAAATACTGTACATAGTTTATATTCAGTAGAAACGACAGGGTACAGGTTTCTAAAAAAATTGTACATATTTTTTCCCTGATAAAGACAATATAATTTCAAGTTTGCTAAAATTTAAACTTTAAAAATATGTTTTAGATATTGAAAGATATTTCTTGACCAAGAAAATTCATCTAATATATCCATACTAGCACATAATATGAATATTAGGATACAAATCATGAACTAATTAATTAGATTTAGACTTTTTGTTGTTAATTCACAGGACCTTCAAGATTCTTATACCTTTAAAATAGTATGATATCTGCCAAACTTACCTAATAGGCTTTTCCTGAAACACACAAAAAAATCTCAAAAGTAGTGATAGGGCAGGTGCTGTGGCACAGGCGTGTAATCCCAGGGGATCTGGAGCTGAGGTGGGAGAATTGTGAGTTCAAAGCCAGCCTAGCAACTTAGTGAGGCCCTGAGGAACCCAGGGAGACACTGCCTCTAAATAAAATATAAAAAAGTGCTGAAGATGTTGCTCAGTGGTTAAGTGCCCCCCTGGGTTCAATCCCTGAGTCCAAAAAGAAAAAAAAATGATATCATCTATTCAAATAATTTCTCATCTTTAAAATGCTATTTGATGATTTCTTAGAAATTGGTATTAATATTTAATTAACATTTCTAACCTTCTCTAGATACCACTTAACATCTCTGTAAAAAACGGGTAGACTAGGATAAGTGTTTAAAAAGTAGCACTTTTTGATGAAAACATGAATTATAAAGTTCCAAGGAAATTGCTTGTGAGCTCTTATGAACCTACTGCTACATCAATGAAGTTAATGGTAACTAAAAAAAGATATCGTTAACTTTTTTTTTTAACTGAAAAAATAAAAGCTCACACCAAACCCAAGTTGTCAAGCTCCAAACACCCTACTACACAGACTACCTGAATCTGTCAGTGCTTCTCAATCACTACAGCTGAACTGTGTGAGAGTACCATTTGATATTCAGTCACAATATAAAGACCAGCACAGTGTGGACATCAAGTAGACAGCCCTTCATGGCAACATGGTCATTCTTGCTTATCTCAACAAGCAAGAAGATGCTACCCAACAACAAGGGCTCCAGGATTGGACAGTGTGGCCTAAATCACATTGCAGCCACCTACTGCTCTGTGACATGTCAGTCATCCTGAATAAGTGTCTTTGTTTTAAAATGGAAGCTTCATCTCTCAGGACTACCCTAATGACATGTAAGCTCAACATTTGAGATATTTAATAAGAAATCATTATTTTTGACATTATTTACTAAATTTTTTGGTAAAGAGTAGGAGAATAGGCCTGCACTACAAGATTTTAAGATTTGAGATAAAAGGATTTAAAAAAATAGCAATTATTTGACTCCCACAGATATTAAATAAAGTTATTTGTGTGTTTTTTTCTCCAATTTTTTAAAAAGATTTGAATTTATGACAAAGCAGATTCTGATAATAATAAAATATGGTTTCATAGTTTGCCTTGAGTTAAATATATGACAAAAACATCTTAAAGTAAAGTACAGAAGGCAAGCATTCCACTAGAAAGAAAAACATAAGAGTTGGGGAAAATGTCCGTTTTTGTTTCTTGTCAAACTGAATATTTTAAGTATGATGGTAAGGGTCAAACACCTCTGACTTGCTAAATGTTTAGAAAGATTTCATTGTTCCATGATCAAAAAACTCTGTTCTTATAAAGTGTTCACTCTACCTTTTCCCAGAGAGTGAAAGATGACTGAGAATCTTACTGATAATGAGAATCCAGGACACTCATTAAAGATGGTGTCTATTCAGCATTATGCCCTACTCTGAAGACAGCATGTTACCGTAGCTGGTTATTTAATGATGGCCTCCAGTCATCAGTGAACAGGTTATGCTTGGCATGCTCTGTGTGGAACAGTTATGTTTAGAAATACTTACCAAGGGTAATTAACATAGAAAAGTGCTGATTCTTGAAGTTAAATATGTAGTTGATTGTAGTCTTGGCAACATTTTATTACACAAAGTAGAAAACACTAAATTGAATGTAATAAAAAAACCAATGATGATGAGTTTACAATTCAAGGTAAGGGACACAAGCAGTCAATTATGGCAGATATTAAGGTAGATTTAGAAAGAAGTGAAATAATCAGTGATGGTGGGACCTGAACTAGGTTTAGAGGAGTATATAAATATGGAAAGAGGCCTGCCAGGTAGGCGGAACTGTGACCACCAACAGAAAAGGCCCAGTGGCCCGCGGCGGGACAGAGCTTCCAATCACTCCTGCAAGGTAGGCGGGCCTGCGACCCACCGGCAGAAGAGGAGCAGCGGCCTGCTGAGAGGCAGAGCTGCCCCCTCCCCCTGCGCCGGCAAGGTAGACGGAACTGTGACCACCCACAGAACAGGCCCAGCGGCCTACTGAGGGGCAGAGCCGCCCCCCACCCCCCACGCCTGCCAGGTAGATGGAACTGTGACCACCATCAGAACAGGCCAGACCTGCAACC
>NW_025999968.1:33374557-33526371 GCF_001458135.2 Marmota marmota marmota | reverse complement strand
TCTCTCTCTCTCTCTCTCTCTCTCTCTCTCTCTCTCTCTCTCTCTCTCTCACACACACACACACACACACACACACATACCTGTGCTATCAAATATGCTTGGGCAGAACTCATACCTGTCTCTTGAATATTAATTCTGAATATTAACATACTAAAGATACAGAAAAGATGCACATTTTCTTATGTTACTCAATGTATTTTTCAGTTGGACCTGTGAAATTCAATATAGAACTTACAGAAGTAAAGGTGGTGATTTTTTTTCCCTATGACTTCCACAATAAAATTATACACTTTACTTTCAGATCAGTTCTTATGCATTTTATATTTTTAAATTGGATGTGGACGTAAAGATAAGGCTTTCATGACACAGAATTTTATAGAAGGCAACCTCTGTTCTTTCCTGGAATGGTAAATTCACAAATTTAATTGATAGAAAAATATGCATGCGTTTCTAATGTGTAAAGTACAATCCATGTGGAAACTCTAATGTTCATTCCCAACTGAAGTTCTCTGAACCAATGAAAATTATTTTCCAACTTAATAGTTCAAGCTATCCAATGATTAGCTTGGCATTGGCAGACAGTTGGCAGTTTTTATAGGGAATAAGAAACAGATCATTTATGTTTGTTAGGCTTCAATTCCTGCCTGGATGTGTCAAATCCCAAGAAAATGTAGCATCCCTCATATGTGCCTTTTGTAAACTTTCACGTTGTAATTCCTTATGGGTGCAGGCATTAGTTACTGTTGGAATCAGTACTTACTTATTAGAATAAAATAACTGATTGAGTATTAAACACATTTATCGAACATTTGTTTATTGCTAAGGCCATTATGGCTCACAGAAACAAATTGAAATACAATTTTGTGCATTATTTTTCTAACTTCTACATCTAAAGAAAAAGACTGCTAGTTCAGAATGTGTGAAATACCACTTTTAGGTACAAGCCACTCTAATTTCACAGTTGAATCACAAAATTGTTGGAGAGCCCCACTGAGTAAATTTCACATTTGCATGCTTTCTAGATCATTATGGAATGTAATCAAAATGAGATTCGACACCTCCATTTATTTGTTGTTGGGAGTGGGTTTTACATTTGAAGAAACTCTAATTGTGCTTATTCTACAAACAAGCAAGGGTGATTTCAGCACTGTTTTGTCACAACAAAATTTCTATTTTAAAACACCATTTTTCAATAAGTCCACTCTTTGATCAGATTTCTAACTCTGCTCTGACATGGGCAATGGATTTACATCCTGCCACATAAATACCCAGGATACAGTTTTATCATTTTATTTGATTTCTCTCTTAAAAAATAATAATATAAGTTTTGCCAACTGGAGAATATATAAAATCCTATTCAAATTTGAATTTTAATATAAACTTCTGGGGAGAAAGAACACAGTATAAGGAAATGTTTTACTCTTTGGTCATACATGCTATACAGAATAGTGTGATTGATTATGTAAACAAAGGTTTCAGGAAGAAAGTAACTATAATTAAAAAAAAATTAAAACTCTACATCATTATTAAGTACCCAAGGATTTAAAAGTTTCCTTCAGAAAATTAAAAAATTAAAAAACCAACTAAAAAGAATCAATAAAAAATTTTTTTTAAATTAAATAACTACAACTGCCTAATGATATATAGTCCAATTTACTTTTACATATTACAGTATTAATTCCAGTAGACCCTTGGAATGGAGAATATACCTGTGATATGTGGAGTCAACATGGACATATTGATAATTGCTGTTTTCTCTGTATTGAGACTAGCCAAAGCTGTTTCTTTCTGGCCATTTAAATATAAATTAGTTCTCACCCCATGCAATTACCAAACAAAACAAAAACATGGATTGAATTCCCATCACTCATTATGTGGCACTGATAAATAGTGAACTAAAATAGGAAATCAATAAATTCAGTAAGTTTTAGCATTTTGGTAACATAGATAATTAATAATGTTATTTCTAAACAATAGATTTTAAAATTAACTTCCCCCTATTTCAGTACTTTTTGAATTTAAATAATCTAATGTATCATTAGCTCAAAATGTCTCAGTACATATATTTAATTTCAGATAAATCTTGTATTCAAATATACAGATAATTTCCATGCCATTTCATGAAACTGATTCTAAGGGTGATAATTTCTAGATGTCAAAACTATAATTCTTTCTAAATAATATTGTATATCCTAAGCAGTTTACAATAAAATGCATTGGAATCACTAAAAAGAAATTGTTATTACCTGACTATTGCAAAGCAAGACAAATTGGAAAGAAAGTGAATATTTAATCGATATATTAACATATGATTAAAATTTATAGATAAGGAAAGGAAAATGCACAGAAGGGTCTCCCAGACAGTGGAAAGTGACATTGGCAAAATCATGGAAGTGAAAAGACACAGTACATATGTGGGTAATCACGTTTGTGTAGCAAAAGTTAAATCTGAAAGGGTATATTGAAAAGACCCAGAAAAAAATCTAATTACAGGGTAAGAGGACTAAATCATTCATTCATAAGACCAAAGAGCTGAGAAAAGGAACGATTTGAGTAGGCATATGATACAGGGGAAAGTGTATTGCATTTGGAACCAGATTTAACTTTTAAAGATACATCATAGTTTTAATCTGTGAAGTAATCAGTTTTTAACTCAGAACTTCCCAGGAGAATTAACCAATAAGATAACGTTTGGAGATTTAACATTGAGCATAGATGATACACATTTATTAAAACAATAAATGCTTAGCCTCTACACAATTAAAGTGATCTCATATAGGGAGTAAACTGTTAACATAAAAATTTTCAACATTTTGGAGTGACAATGGGAAAAGAAAATAAAAATTCTGTTATTGAATGTTTAATAAGACTTGTATTCATACAGTTTATGAGAAGTTTAAGAGGTAAATTGTTACTACTTTAATGTATTGTTACTCACAACACTTTATACATTTAAAAATATAAATTGGACTGTAATTAGAAGACACTTCATACTGGTTGGCCACCTCTCATATCACTTGCTGAGCTCATAATTTTAGTTTGAAATGCCAAGGTTGGCCTTATTCTTGATGACTCTGATCAAAGCTCTTAACCAGGAAGGTAACTGACTCTTAGGCAGTCAAACTACAGGAAAAAAAAAGGATTGATACACTAATCTAACTTTTTCCACTAATTTTCAATGTGAAATATGAAGTACTTTAGCTCATATGGAGAAAGAAGCAAGAAGAGAAATAAGAAGGGAAAGGAGCTTATTTACATAAATGGAGCAGAATATATATGAATGACATCTGGCAGTGAGATTAAACTGGCTGCCTGGACTCTGTTGGACTCAGGCAGATCTAATAGTTTCTGAACTCTTTTTTTTCAGTAAGGCCTATGACCAGTAGGAACTGGGACTCCTGTCTTGGCATGCAGCTTTTCCTGTTTTCCTATAAGACTTGTTTACACAAATGAGATCCTTGCTTTTATCGTGCTAAATTTCTTTTCAGAAAAACCTCAAGGATTTTATATATATAGCCTGAATAATTTCCTTAGGAAAAGAGCCTAGTGAACATGAAATTATAACATTTTCAGCAAAATTTAATCTATTATGCTCTCATGCATTACAGAATGATGATGTTAAAGTGAATATACCAAGAATCGCATATACCTGCTAATTATCTGATCAATGGGTTTATCCAGTGAAGTGTGATGTGCTTGCTAATGTGGTTTGCCATGTTCACTGGAGCAGACTAAAATATGTGACTTCTTTGATATATAATTCTCTAAGAATTAGTCTTCTTATTTAGTGGATTCATGGAAGAGGATATATTCTCTCTGTGTGTGTGTGTGTGTATGTGTGTTTTTAATTAAATATAATTGTATTTTAAGGCAGAGTGTCTTCAGTATACTAATCCTTACCTGTAGGTTTTTATCTTTTGTTCCTTGAATGGATAGAATCAGAGAACTTCAGGTTTTAGAAAGATTTTTAAATATCATTTCATCAAATCTGTATCAAATTTGCAAGACACAGTATTTTATGTATATCCTTTGATATAACATTGACAAATATGATTGCAAAAGCCATCTGATTTCAGAAATTTTAATATATGAAACAAATATCTTAGAATTATTGAAAGAATGTGTGCATAAATCATTTTATTTTGCCACGTATTCATTTTGATGAGTATAAAATATAATTAGAATTGACTGGCTCAATATTTTTGGTAATTAGGAATCAAGATTGAGCCTTCTGTTATGGTTTGGATGTGAGATGTTCCTGAAAAGCTCACCTGTAAGACAATGCAAGAAGGTTTAGAGGAGAAATGATTGGGTTATAGCCTTTACCTAACCAGTGAATTAATCCCTGATTGATCGAGTGGTAACTGGAAGCAGGGAGAATGTGGCTGGAGAAAGTGGTTCCTTTGCGTGTGTGGCAATGGGGTAAATATTTGATATCTGGAGAGTGGAGACTGTTTCTCCTCTGCTTTCTGATTACTATGTGAGGGGCTTCCTTTTGTCACACTCTCCCACCATGTTAGTCTTCAGGAATGCAGCTGGCCTTCTATGAACTAAGACCTCTGAAACTGTGAGCCCTCAAATAAATTTCTCCTCCTCTATGGTGGGTCTTTTAGTCACAGCAGTGAAATGGCTAACTAGAAAACTTGTGAATCACCAAACAATGTAATTTCCACCCATATATTGCATGCAATTATATGTAATCAACAAAGTCAAAAGAGAAAATAATTATTTTTTATAACTTCAATATATTTGTATTCAACTATTTTTTACTTTTTAAAAGTAATTATAAAGTATTATTACATATGTGTATTCTTCAATATATAAATAGTAATATGAACTCAAATATAGAAATATCAAAATTAGCAAAATACCATCAATCCCATCAATAAGTGGCATGCTACATCTTGCACTGGTTGGCACAGATGATTCTTGTTTTGGTTCACACAAAATAATGTAAACTCCAATTACTTCATCATCAACTCCACATACTTTGACATACTTTATAACTTTTGCAGCTTCTCTTTTTTAAATAAATATATTGCATTTGAGAGTATTTAAAGAGGAAAACACTTAACTCACTTTTGCATCCCTATGAACTTTTAGTTAAATCTCCCTTGTATAGAAAATTCATATTTTCTGCATAAATATTTCATTTTCCTGGTTCCATAATGTTTTAATCACTGCCTATGTCTTTTTCCTGCAGAGTTCCAATGATATATTTACCATAAATTTTTATGGTATCAGGGAAACTTAACTCTCATAATTGAATACTAAAAAGAAGCTTAAACTCAATTTTTTTTGTGCTTAGAAATCAAAAGGAAGAAAAATTGAGATTTATTAAAGTTTTGCCTATCTTTACACCTTAATATTATGTGTATGATACCAAAACTCTGGTCAAGTGATTTCAGACTTTAATTCAAAATAAAGACAAGTAACACAAGAACAAGAAGAACATCAAAACACATTTGTTTGAAAAAAGATAGCACTTCATAATGTCAGAAAATGTTAATTAAATAAAGCAATTCTTAATTTTGAAGCAATATCATTGCATGCATCAAATATTTAATGATCTTTTGGATAAATGTTTAGTCTAATATCATATATATACATATCTGTGCTGATGGACAGAAAATTACATACTTTTAAAAATATTCATTTGGATTATCATCACTATTCCCTTTATGTTGACTTTCTTATTCAGATATGAAGATCTCATGAGAAAATCTTAAGAAAAAATTAAAATAATTTTTACTATACTGCTTCTTTATTTCCCATTATTCTTGTAAAGAAAGTTTTTTTTTTCCCCCTGTGAAAACTTGCTTCTGGGTTCCCCAAGCCAGTGACAGCATGATAAATCAGGAAAAAATATTCAGGGCTGTTAGATCTCATCCTTGTAAAGCCATCTATGAGGTCATGCTTTGAATCCATGTAGTTGAATAGACCTTGAGTGCCTCATTCAAGCATCCAATCAATGTTTGATTCATTGTTGTGCAGTTAGTATCAAATTTATGAAATATTATAGTGAATTTGGAGCCAATACATTCTGGCATCAGCTTTAAGTCCTTGGAGATGATGTTGTATTTTAAGAACTGAACTATACTAGATATATTAAAATAATATTGCTTCAAATTATATAAGTATATGTTTTTGCTTGTTTCTGCAGCAAACATGGTCTCAGGTTAAAATTAAAAGTGTATAATATAGTTACTTCAATATAATCTAAAAATAAAATGTAATCACATTAGCATAGTTGGTACAAAAGAAAATATTATGTAGTCATTTTTTAATACAACTAAATAATGTATCTTTATAGCTTTTTTCCCTTTGAATGAAACACTTGTTTGGCGCAAAGCACAGAAACTCAAAATACGTCATTAATATATCTTTTATATTAAGGAACCAAAAATCCATTACCCTGAAGCTGTCTCTGTATTTTGAATTTCTACATAAAAATCCTAACTTACTATGTAAGCATACTGCCACCTGACTGGTATATTTTGTGAACAAATATCTGAGTTTTACCCAATGTACAGGCAAATAATAAGGCAGATGCCTTATCACAACATGTCCAAATAAGGGAGCTGCCTAATCAAGCACTAAGGTGATTTCTTTACTTTGCTTCTTTGTTCACCTTATAGATAGTTCATTACCATTGGTGCATTGGACAGCTGTCTAAACCTCTCTGGTTCTGAGAGCTACCTGATTCGTAAACCATTGCTTGCCAAAATAAACTGTTGAATTTAATTTGTCTAAAATATTTGTTCTTGGTCATATTATATTATAAATATTAATGATCCAAAGAATTCAAATTTATCTTCTTAAAAAATCACTATAGAGATGAAATTTTTTGAATTAAGATTCAGAGCTCAGTAGTAGAGTATCTGCCTAGAATGTGCTTCCCAGGTCCAAATCCCCAATACCCCAAAGCAGCAGCAGGAAGAGTCAGAGGAGAGGAGGAGAGAAAGAAGATGGAGAGGGAAGAGGAAGAGAAGGTTTAAAATGGACTAAGATTCAGATCTAGGTTTATCATTGCTATTCCTCTTTTGGGATATGTAATTTAGAGGTAGAAACATTTGGCACTCTATTTCAGAATTCTTGTGAAAATCAAAAAGTCAATACCTATGGACTTCAGTTCCCAGTAAAGTTCTCTGCCTATTGCTAGCTTTAAAAATATTTGCTGACAGAACTGACATGAGATCTCACATAGATAATTTGATGCTTTGAAGTTGCTCCCAAATGCTTTCAACATTATTCAGCAATGACTTTAATCTGTTTTTATTTTCCAAGTGGTATTTGACAAATAGAAAGCCTTTTGTTATTGAGCAAAATTTCTTATCTAGGTAATCTGGGAGTTTTTTTTTTTAATTGATTTCTAGACTTTGAATTATGGCTTCAGACCTTTTATCAGAGTTCATAAAATTTCTCCATCAAGAAAGAAAGAAAAGTTGACCTTCTCTTCATCGATTTCTTGATTTGGCTTTTAATTTACCCTTTATACTTCAATACTATCTCATTGAAAAATAAAGCATGGCTTTATCTAGAGAAGTTATGA
Source organism: Marmota marmota marmota (assembly GCF_001458135.2). NCBI lineage: Eukaryota > Metazoa > Chordata > Mammalia > Rodentia > Sciuridae > Marmota > Marmota marmota. Next base: position 33,518,819 of record NW_025999968.1, on the reverse strand, counting down.
GCCAATAAGAAATTAGAATTTCAGTGGATTAACAAATTTCAGAGAATTAAAGGAAAATGCTCTGTGGTGTGACTTTCTAAAAAGAATTAGGACAGTACTAGGAGTAAGATTTCTGACAGTAAAATGATGTCAAAGCTGAGTCCTCTGACACTAGGGTGGTGGAGAAGGCATCCTAGGTAGAGTATAAGTATATGTGAAACCTCAGAAAGTGAGACTCACAATGTGTCCAAGGAGTTTCCTCAATGTACTAGTGAAAACTGGAGCTTGCTTTGAGGTACAATAGTGAAAGGTGAGGATGTAGTTAAAAATGAACCAGGTCATAAAATACATTTGATGCAAGGTTGTGGACTGTAAATTGTGTCCCTAAGGCTCTGGGAAGCCATTAAGTCTTGTAAAACAGGAAAGTGACTTGGTCAGATTTATTGTTTCAGAAGATAAACTGTGATGTTGTCTAAGGGATGAGTTAAAGTTAAAGAAAATGGGTGGCAGGTTGCTGCATCTTTCAAGCCAGATATGGTGGGAGAACAAGTTAACAGTATTAAGAATAACAACAACAAACTTTAGATAGATAAGTGTTAGGAAGATGTTCAACAGTGACAAGATGAAGACTGAAGTGTGGCTGCATAAAACAAATTGTTGGGTTCCGCGGAATTCTATTTGTCTATTGGACATAAAATGTCTGGGGTGAGAAGAAATAGGAGATGGAAGGAAGACATAACAGAAGAACAATTCCTATCACCATGGTTATTTTTCTTCTCCTGAGGACAAATGTCACTTTTCTGTATGATTAGAATTAATAGCCCCTAGGTGACAACTGGGTTTACTTCTTTAGTTCCCAATTGAAAATTTTATACATGTGACACTCATAGGTTGACTCAACAATTTATCTTTCAACAAATGACTACTTTCTGTTAGGAGAATCAGTGACAAAAGTTGGCTAAAACATTCTACTTGTGTGACCTTATGAACTATGTCATGCACTATAATCAACATAACACATAGTAAGGAAAACTCACTTCAGCCACTTTGTTTTTTTCTAAAACTGTGCTAATCATTATTATGGCAAATATTATATGTGTGCTCAAGCATACACGTGATTACACACACACACACACATACACACACACACACACATAAAAGAGGACCATAAAAAAGAAATGCCACAACAAAATAACCCCATGTGTTTGAATATTGACTACTATTTCTTTGTATTCACCATTGGAAGATCATCTGCTGAAAGCATTATGCCTTTATCCTGATGTTCAAGCAAGATTTAGATGCAAGAGAACAAATGTAAGACTAGATGAATGCTCTTCTATATTGAAGGATGAATGTATCAATGCATATTCAGTTTAATGAAACAGTAATGAGATGCAACCAAAGCAAATAGTCCTGTAATCAAAACAACAGTATGCCGTTTTCCTATATTACTAAATTGGTTATTTTTAACTTGCCACGTTCCATTATTTTTTCAATGTCAGTTATTAACTCAGCGTCTTACATTTTCATTGAAGTTTTCATACTAATAAGGAATATATCTATATTCCTTCAAATACAAAATCACGCAAAAACAAAATCTCTAGTGGATTTTGCCCTCTCAATATACCTAAAATAACTTATTTTTATACAAATATCTGAAGTAGTCAGATCATAAGTGAAGAGACTTCAAAATATTTGAAGAAATACAGTTAAAAACTAAGTCATAAAAATATTTGAGATTGCATTCCCAGTATCCAATTTACTTCATCAGTATGTCATACACAGTATTGCAGATGCACACCCCCAGGAATATGCTCACAGATAGAGTGAAATGCTAAGTGTCAAAGTGAGATCACAGATGAGCAAGAAGACTGTGTATGGATACGTCCCCTGCTTTTCTTTTTAGTACTGCTTACTTTTTTTCTATTGTAACTTCTTTCCACTTCCAGCATACAAATCTTGTGTTAAAAGTTAAATAAAATTAGAACCATGAATGAAGTTGCATAAAAAAGGTGTAGGTTCTCTCTTCATTTAGATTTTTTTTTTTTGGCTGAGAAGAAGGTTTTCAGTTTAAATCCATCCCATTTATTGATTCTTGATTTTACTTCTTGTGCTTTAGGAGTCTGGTTAAGGAAGTTGAGGCCTAATACAACATGATGAAGATTTGGGTCTAGGTTTTCTTCTATTAGGCACAGGGTCTCTGGTCTGATTCCTAGGTCCTTGATCCATTTTGAGTTTTGTGCATGGTGAGAGACAGGGACTTAATTTCATTTTGCTGCATATGGATTTACTGTTTTTCTAGCACCATTTGTTGAAGAAGCTATCTTTTCTTCAATGTGTTTTTTTTTAAGCATGTATCTGGTATGAGATAACTGTATTAATGTGGGTTTGTCTCTGTGTCCCCTATTCTGTACCATTGGTCTAAAAGTCTATTTTGGTGCCAATACCATGCTGTTTTTGTTAGTATTGCTGTGTAGTATAGTGTAAGGTCTGGTATTGTGATGCTACTTGCTTCACTCTTCTTGCTAAAGATTGCTTTGGCTATAGAATGGGAGCAAATTTTTACCACATGCACATCAGATAGAGCACTAATCTCCAGGGTATATAAAAAACTCAAACATCTCAACACCAGAAAAACAAACAAACAACAGCAACAACAACAAAATAACCCAATCAATAATGGGCCAAGGAACTGAACAGACTCTTATCAGAAAAAGATATACAATTGATCAATACATATATGGAAAAAATGTGCAACATATCATTAATTAGAGAACTACAAATCAAAACTACTCTAAGATTTCATCTCATTCCAGTAAGAATAGCAGTTATTAATAATACAAGCAACAATAAGTGTTGGCAAGGATATGGGGAAAAAGGCACACTTTTCACATTGCTTATGGGACTGCAAATTGGTGCAACCAATCTGGAAAGCAGTATGGAGATTCCTTAGAAAATCTGGAATGGAACCACTATTTGACTCAGCTATCCCACACACTCTTCGGTATTATACTCAAAGGACTTAAAAACAGCATAATACAGTGATGCAGCTACATCAATGATTATAGCAGCACAATTCACAATAGCTGAATTGTGGAACCAAACTCAATGCTTTTCAATAGATGGATAAATAAACTGTGGTATATATGCACAAAGGAATATTATTCAGCATTAAAAAAGAATAAAATGATGATATTTGCAGGTAAATGAAAGGAGTTGGAGAATATCATGCTCAGTAAGCCAATCCCAAAAAAACTAAAGTCTGAATGTTTAATCTGATAAATAGATGTTGATCCATAATGCAGGTGTTAGGGGGAACATTGGAGGAATGGAGGAACTTTGAATAGGACAAAGAGGAGGGTGAGGAGGGAAGGGCTATGGCAGTAGCAAAGATGGTGGAATGAGATGGACATCATTACCTTAGGTACATCTATGAAGACACAAATAGTGTGACTCTGCTTTTTGTACAACCAGAGAAATGAAAAATTGTGCTCCATAAGTGTATTATGAATTGAAATGAATTCTGCTGTCATATATAACAAATTAGAATAAGCAAATAATTTTTTTAAAAAATTAAAATATTGAAAAAATATAGTGAAGATGTTTAAACTATGGCTCCTGACTATAAATGGTCTGATACAATCAGAAGTAGCTCAGAAAAGCAGGTCATACACTTTGTAATCAGGGCTTCTTGCTATCTTTGTTTCTAGCAACTTATTTGGCATTAAATAGTTATTTTGGTGATATTTGCTTATGCCACAAGACTTTTTATTGTTCTCATTAAAATAAATAGTTATTCTTGGCAAGGACTTTCTGTAGATAAATGCAAATGAATAGGGGAGGAAAATAGTAATAGTTACCAAATTATCTATAAAAATATTTAATAAGACATTATTTGTTATTTGGATTTGATTATAAAACCTAAGAGATCAATGATTGAAAGTGTAATCTTTTTCATGTTATAAGATGACTTGAATTTCATATGTTGTATGGTATATCAGGTAGCAAATGCAGACAATCTGACATAAAAAAATCACATGTTAAAGTAAAACATATAAGCTAAGTTTACATGTAATGTAAAAAACTAGGACTTAAAGTGATTTAGTAGAATTATTTTTTCTGAAATATCCATTAGTTGAAATTTTAGTTATAAAATTCATACTAAATAGAACTAGGTTTATGTTGATATGACAGTTTTCAAATTGAGGTTTACTTCATATAAATTTATCCATGATATAGATCTTATGAATTTTGTACTGAATTTTGAATTTGAAAGTATAGTGAGGACTGTCCATTCTATAGAGCAATAGAAAAATGGATAAAATATCATAATGAAAGATATATAAGTTTGAAAGGACCTCCAATCCATAAATACTCTCAAATGGAAAGTTATTATTTTATACAATTAGAAAATCCAAGTTGAACAACAACAAGGAATAAAACAAAATTAAAAATTAGGTTTTGTGCACTTTTTTATGTGCAAAAGCTTAAGTATAGTGGAACTCTAAGCTTTTCATGGTGAGCTAGTCCTGTCCAATTACCATTTAATATAAAAGTGTAGACAGTCATGGTTTAGCACCAAGCATGTTGTCTTTGGGTTCTGGGCATGGTTCACTGCACTGCATGAGACTATACTTTCAGGAAACCGTAATCATATGTCGTCCTGTGATCTGCTGCTGCGCTGTGCTGCTGGTTTCATAAATAAAGTTGAGAGGTCATTTTCACCATAAATTTCGGTTTGTCAGAAATCTTCAGTCAAAAGAAAGTATGTAATGAAAAATGGGAGGCCAGAGTCAAACCCTCATTTATCACCAAGGTGATTTTTATATGTTTAATGCTAATGAATTAACTGTGATATTACAAATACTGTATGAAAGTTATTTTTGCTATATTTTTTAAAATTTATAGTATATTATTTCTTAGTATATTCAAGTAACTTTGCAAGAAAGCTTTAAAATCACTTAAAAACCTAATGTGTCTTATTTGGTAAACATTAGCTCATTGATTAAAAACATGTTGTCAAAGGCTTGATAAATTAGTAAACTATTCAAATGTTTGGCTTTCAAATTTCACAATTCAAGAAAGTATAATATTAGTTTGTAAACAAAATAATGTCTTAATAATTTCTCTTATTACATGCAAAGCTTATGGGATTCAATCCATTTGATTATCTAGTATAGTGGAATTATCTAGTACATGTTCACCTTAGGGATTTTAGATTTTAATAATGGTAAATAGGAGTGATCAAGTAAAATGCAAACAATAGACCTCAATTCAAATATCTAAAAAGAAATATGTAAATATGAACATGTTTAATCATGGGGTTGGTTAACGGCTCTGAAAAACTTAATAAAGAAGGAGACTAAAAAAAAATTCCAAATTTTAAATCTTAGAGTCTGGCATATAAAGACACTGGTTTAGAAGCACTATTAATGGTAGAACTGAACATCACATCTTCCTCTTGTTCTATTACCAAAAATAAGAGTCTGGAGAGGCCCACTATCTTCAAAGGATTGAAGATATGTCCTCAATCCAACTACACTGTTTACATCTGCGTAATTCATGGGACTTTAACAAGTGAAATACTATTTGGGTCTTAGTTCCTTCAACTGCAAAGTTGACTATATATCAGAATTGCAATCACTAGTGATGATATTCATTCCAATGGTAATTTTCACATTAAGCAAATAAGTCAATAAAAATAGCTATGTTATTTTCAATATGATAATCCTAAAATGAGTTTTTTGAGAAAGAGTGTAGGCTGGAAAAGCCATATTTGGCCAAATGCATTTCTTTCTTTTAGGAACAACTCTTATAGTATATGTCTTAAAAGTTTTTCCCTATCAAAGGTAGCACAATTAATATTGCAGATAAAGAAAAATACTTCTGAGATTGAATTGGACTCAAGAAGGAAAGCTGATTTTCAACTGGGCTGTTAAGTACATGTCACAAGAGTGAAGAAGTGCTGAAGGATTGGCCTGTACTAGGGACTCCCTATAATACTAGTAATTCCCAACATTTTTGATTGTGAAGAGACCTTTATACTATAAAATTATTTCTCAGGGCCTCTTTTACCATGAAATTAGGGCACTCTTAGTTTCATTGGTTGAAAAAAAAACTAAAATACTTACTTCCCATGAATTCAGATATTATTTTAAATAAATATACATGGCATGCATGTTCTAGGAAGTATTATTTTGCTTAGAATCCATGTTTGTTCACGTAGATTCCGAAATCTATTTAGTTAACAATGTGGTCTCCTTGTGGGTGGACATTTGCTTACTGTAATCAATCTATTTGCCTCAGAACACTTGTCTACCTTTGAATTTAGATTAAAGAGAAATACTTGGGTCTTCTCTTGAATATACAAAGTAATTAAAACCAATAGGGCACTATTTGAACAAGAAAAAGAACAAACAACTATTAATTTGTTAGTCTATTCAATCTTAGATCATGTCAGTGCCTACTATGACTTAAATTTAACTGTAATGTAGACTTCAATGACTATTTTCTTTGAAAAAAGAACTTTTAAATAGTTAAGAGAGGAATTCCAAGAAATAATAATTTGTATCTGTTTTTAAGTTCTGATTTATTTGTATAAATAATAAAATTACTGTAGTAAATCTCTTTGTAAGATCTGAATTTAATCAAATATAATAAATCAAAAACTATTTAGTTAAAACAGATTGAGAGTGATTTGTAAACTCTGTGGAGAAAACAACCACTAAAGAAGTTTTTTTTTTATTTTGATGAAAATGTATTTAAATGGTATTAAACCAGGAAGAAAAATTTGGGACACAGACATTTTATCATGCAACATATTAAAATAAGTAATATAAATTTAGTCTTATAGAAGTGTTTCAAAAAGAATGTAAAACAGTAAAACATGCACATGTTGTTAAGTTGCTCTAAAATGTGAATTTTATTCTATTTCACTGAGTAGAAGCTGAAATACTACATTTTTGTTATTTGTTCATGTATTGCCAATCTCTTTCCTGATATTAACTTCCTCCATTATTGGAAAGACTTCAGCCAATATTATCATTTATTATTTCTCTTTTCATTAATTTACAGGCTTTTATGTTGAAAATAAATGACCTGTACCCATATGATATTTTCTGGAAACACAAGTGTCAATGAAAAATAGGATTTCAATTTATAGTCTACCCACTTTAAAAACACACAGGAAAAACCAAAGTGGTAACCTTTGTCTACCTTAATTTTTTTATTAGTTAATGAATTATTATACTAGCTAGAACAAAGTCATTTGTTCTCCTTATTGAAATCTACATTATAATTAAATTTAAGGTTACCCTTTCCCCAAAGTGTTTTATTCAGAATATTTAAATAAGAAATTGATCAAACAGTTCTCTCTAAAAAATAATGCTTTTTATTTATACTCTTCTATTTAGATATACATAAAATAAGGTGACCTATTAATTCTTTCATAGCTAGTGAAAATGCAATGTTTTTTGGCAAATGTGAGGTTTGTTACAATGATTACAAAATGGTTACCCTAAAGTATATATTAGCATTCTTAACTCTCTTTAAAGATGCCCTTTGGAAGTAGATGGATCAACTCAGGTGCTATTGTTACTATTTCAAAAGGCAAACCAGAAAATCTACAGTTAAAAAAAAATTAAAATCTGTAGATCTGTACAAATTTCATGCAGTAAAAATTAAAGCAAAGATAGATGATTTTGCAGAGAAAATTGCTTGTCAATCAGCAAAATAGAGGCCAACTTTGAAGTCTACAAATATAAGGGCAAAAGGAAAATTGATTTGAGTATCTTAATGTACCATGACCAAGTCGTCTCTCTCTCTCCATGTATGAATCTTCAAACAATTAGAAAGTGAAAAAGTTGGATTTGGTGATTGTTGATGCCTGAATTTCAATTTCAGCCTTGACTAATCCATAAAGTTGTTTTTCCCCCTTCTATTTTTTGCATGGAAAAAAAAATAAAAAGTAGACTGAATACTTTTTTCATTATCTTGATTTTGTCTTCTTTCTCATTGCTGACTATGTATGGGACATTTTTTTTTTATCCAGAAAAACAAAAGTCTTACATGTTTCTTCTCTCACCCCAAAATCAATACCTCAAAAGGTATGAGATTTCTCCACACCAGGTATGAGAGTTCTCCTCTAATCAATTCAATTCAATCCCAGTGACAGTAGAGCCTGATCCCACAGTTTGAGGGTCAATCCCCAAGACTGCCCACCTCCACTTTAAATGTCAATTACAAGCTCCAGGTCACTGTGCCTGTGCTTCTGCCTGAACAGCTACAAATCAGCATTCCAGCAACCCCTATCTTCAGGTTCAAGAAATTTGCATGAGTGACACATAACTCAGGAAAACACTAATGTTTAACAGTTTATCATAAAGGACATGAATGAAGAGTTGGATAGCGTGAGATATGGGAGAAGCAATGTGGAGCTCACATGTCTTCTCTGGGTGCATCACCTTCCAAGAACCTACAAATGTCCAGCCATCTGGAAACTCTCCAAGCCTGGTCCTCACGGGTTTTTCAAAAAGAGACTTTATTGCACAGAAATCACAGTTAACAGACTAATGAGGAAACCTAGCAAGGCTCTCTATTCAGATTGTTCTAGGCTTCTCAGAGTAGCATTTCTTCATCCAGGGTATGGTGCATGACTGCTCTGAAGTGAGGAAGGTCTTAAGATAAGTCACATTAAATAATTTCTTTTTGGCCGACTAGAGTCAGGGGAATATTACAATTTCTAAGACCTGCTTAGGGAAAGGATTATAAGCCAGTAACCATGGTCAGAAACTGAAAAATATATATCATCAATCTATTCTATGGCAGTATCTCATGTTACTGCAATTATATACAGATTTTTGTATGTTCATATCAGTGTATACTTTGTTCAGGAGAAGAGAAATATAGTTTCAGAATTCAAGTGAAATCACTCCTTGTCGAAAGGGCTAAATTGTATACTATTAAAATTACTAGCTGCTATTGTTTTGATATCACTAATGTCCCCCAAAGGTTCGTGTGTTAAAAGTTTGTCCCCCAGAATGGTGCTCTTTGACAGTAAGAGTACCGTTAGGAAGTGGGCCTTTGGAAGGTCTGTAGGTCAAAGAAGACTTGCCCTGGAAAGGAACTGGGGAACCTTGTTCATTTTCCCTACTGGCTTCCTGATTCCTGATGAATATAGCTTGCTCTAACATGCTCTTCTTACTGGTAACATCTGTCATTCTCTCAAAAGCTTGGGGCCACTTGATCTTGGAATGGAAACTCCAGAACTGTGAGCTAAATAAAACCTTACTTTTTATAAGTTAATTGCCTCAGGTATTTCATTATAGTGACAGAAAGCTGAATGATACACTTGCCATATCAAAGTATATAACAAAATATTTATAAATATAGCATTTTATATTAATACTTTATATGCTGAGTTTTATAAACATAAACTGCTATGTCCTCAAGAAATTAGCTGAAAATTTACATATAATTATGCTGTATTACTATTTTATATAATAGATTTAACTGTATTTGAACAATACACTAAATGGAAATAGTTGGGCTACATAGATAGCTATTACCTTTTCTAGAAGCTTCTGCATTATTTTAAACTTGACTCTAATAGCATTGTATTTGGTGAAACTCTTCATTCTTGTTAACTAGGTACAAACACATGCGTGCACGCGCGCGCACACACACACACACACACTTAGACCATTTGTTTAACCAAAGTTCAAAGTCACCTTTAAAGGTATTGATTTCTTTTGCTGACAATTTATTAAAGGAATCTTCTCTCTAATTAAGGCTGAATCAAAATCATTTTTTAATAAAACTAGGACTAACAAATTGATAAAGATTGAAACTGAAACTAGCAAATATAAAAATGCTATACTAATAGCTTTGAGATCAATGCTGATGAAGTAAGGGATTTAATGATTAACACTACCATAGGTTAATAGTTTAACTCATGCTTTAGGGTTCAGTCAAAATTTTCCTTCTATTTAAAAATAAGTATTTTCTCAATTATCCATGGTAATTTCGTGATTGCTGTATGAATTCTTACCTCATTGGAATGTACATTTCCGTGTTTACATACACAATATTTTGTCCAACACTAAACACATTAATAAATCAGTTCAATTAAAAATGAAGCATGTCAATGTAGTCAATGAAAAATACTGGTAAATATTAATACGATGAAACCAATTCATTTGAATGATCTCATACATATAGACACTTACTGAGGCTTTAGTTGACCAGACTGCTCTGGGATAAATTAAAAGCTAAGGAAGCATCCAAAAATGACAAGCACACACCTCAACTGCATAACTAGAGGCAGAGTTTAAATAGATGAGCAATTCCCCATTATGTCTAGGAAGCTGAATTACTGAACTACGTGTGTGCCTGTGGGAGGAAACTGATTGAAACCTACAGATAACAGGATTAGGATTATAATGAACAAAAACTATTTTCTGATTGCAGTTATTTTTACAACCATGCTTAGTCTCCCAAGAGAGAACGTTTCCATTTTTTGATGAGAATCATGATCCTGACAAACTGTGGATTACTAGAAGCTCTCTTACAATGTCAAATATTGAATGTCATAACACATATCAAGAAAGCAAATGTTGAAAGTGGCAGACAAGTGAAGCGTGGACAAGGGAATGGGACTAATAGAGACCAGAGCTTTTGTGTATGAAACGAAATAAAATTTCTTGAAAATCACAAAGGTGTTACTAAAGTATTATGAAAATGGTAGATATGAATCACTGTAGAAATATGGTAGTAGAAAGACTAAACCCAAAGGATGTGTATCATATACTTCTTTTAATTAAGCCAATGTGATTGTGATAACACCACAATAATTATAGTTAGAATCGACATGTTACTGGATGATATTCCTTAATCTATATTTTTGAATTAATTACTTTCATTCTAAAATTACTCTTATAATTATTGTTAGCAACATTTCTCTTTGAAAACATAGTAATGGATCTCTAGAAAGATTTAAATAAAAGGAGACTTTAGATTTCATTATTATAGACTAAAATCACAGTGGTTTGCATACCCTGCCTTGAACAGGATGATCTGAATGATAACTGTCAGGGGCATGCCTATTGATAAATTAAACAGGTTTATAATAGCACTGAAATAAAATCATTCAAGCAGAGTCTTGTTTCAAAAACAGTACCACAAGCTGAGCAGTAATATCACATGTATATTATTGTTATGTCCACAGTGCTGTGCAATAATGATTTTGACTGTAATTCATGGTGTGTTTTAGGATGTAGAAGCAATAAAATATTGATCATAAGCATGTACAGACATTATTCAGAAGATTAGATCAATTTATGAGAGGTAATAACTTGTAAACCAATGACCTTCCAAAGGCCAAAAGTAATTCCAGGGTAAAATCATTGCGTATCTTGGGTTCCAGAGGAAAGCAAAGTTACTAACGTCAGATACTGAACTGAAATGTATTTTTATAGTTTTGCTCTCAAATCACGCAATACATTATTTAGGGACCATCATACCACAAATAGAGTATTAAAAATATTGCTGTCTTTTATAGCATGTTCAGGAATATATATATATATATATATATATATATATATATATATATATGTACACACACACACAGACACACATATATATTTTGTCCAACACTACCCATATTAATAAATTAGATATATTATATTTTATATATAATTATATTATATATAATTTTCATTATATGTAATGTACATTACATATAATTATTTATACATAATGTTCCTAAAGACAAAATACCTTTTAAACTAAAGGGTGAAAGAAAGCCAACAAAGTCAACATTTTAAATAAGCCATTTAGTATGATTCAGAGAGAATTAGTACATGCATAAAGAAATACAGATTTCTAAAAATATGAAAATAAAGGGAACAGATTGTTCAAAAATTTTATCATTTGCAAAATCAAATGGATGACATTTAGTTTTTGGAAAATAAAGTGATATAAATGTTCCCTACATAATTTGATTCAGTATAAATCTAAGTTTAAATTGGTTCATTCCACAATAGGGTATTATAAATTATAATTAATTCACATGTCTATATGATAAATTCTAAATTATAAACCCATGGGAGAAGGAATGTTTATTTAACTGACTTCCAGCAATGAAATTATAATATCTGCTGGCAGACAATTCAATGAATATTCTGAAAAATTATAGCATATTTTTGAGCTTTCCAAATTTAACCTAATTTCCTGGGCCTTTTGTATTGCTTTCAGAGATTGAATGGCTCAATATAAGTTTGCACAGCAGGGGAAAAATGCAAGTGGAATTGTAAAAGCCCATTGTAACATGGAAGTAGAACTGTAAAATGGAACATGTTACTCTCAGTTTTTCTTGATGAAAAGAGAAATAGATATGAAAAAGTTGTCAAAGACCATATCTTAAACATTAAAAAGCTTTATTATAATAATGTGATACTTAAAAAGGAATCAATATGCAAAATTCAATAAAAACCTTTCCTGTGATTAGATAAAATATTTAAATCTGATATATAGTTACAAGTAATAAGCTAAATATTCATGGCATATAATTCTAGAAATATTAAATTATAGCTCTATGACATATCATAATTTTATTATGTTAACTTTTAAAATAACTAAGTAAATGTATAAATAGGTAATGAAGATCTAGCTAATTAAAATGTATTGTCCACTTATAAAGCTTTAGCTAAGACTACGCTGATTTTTAAAAAGATAAATTAACACATCATCAATAATCCTAATCTTAAATATTTTATGGCATATGTATATTCTATTCTCACTTACCCAGCTGTAAAAAAAGCTATAAGGCAAAAACATAATTTAAAAGCAAAGAAGTAGGTTTTTAAACAACAACAACAAACCCCCCCCACAGAACTGCCAAATCAAAATTAATTTAGAAATTGGACACATGGTTCTTCTTTTACTGGCAGAAAATAAATGGGATTGGTCCAGTGATCTTTCAGTTTTTCTAAGTATAGTGTACAGACCATGTCCCATCCTACCTTCAGTTAGATATATCAAACAAGGCTGGGACATCATGTTGCAGAGATGCCCACTGCAGTGGTGTGGTGACAGATGGCCAGGCACCTTGTGGGCAGTATCATCATTGGGTTTGAAGCCAGACAATGCAAGGTGGGTTCAAATCGTGGCCTTGCTAATTGTTAAAATGGAAGTAATAATAATACTTTTCCACTAAGATTTTCTCAAGAGTTTAAATGAAATCAGTGCAGAGAAAAGATATAATAATTTTAAAAAATCTTACAGTAATTTCTACTCAATAACGATCACATAAAGAGTAATATGTAGTTTAAACATGTTAAGGAATTTGGTTTTGTTTGGGTTGCCTGTAGTGAAAGTAAATACATATATATTATGTATGAACCCTAAGCATGAAATAATACTATCAAGGACAATTCAAGATATATGGTCATTTGTTTCCATTGAGTTCATGGAATTTCTGAATGGAAAGAAGAGTATAATAGAAAAAAAATTATAGTTCCTTCAGGATGGTATTGTTTTCAACCAGGTGTCATAAGTTTCCTTGATATTTGACTCAGCTTTTTATAAAATGTGATATATTCATATAAAATAAGGACAATTCTGTGTCAAGCTTTTCTAGGGTCAATTTTTCACAAATGAATATATTAATTTTTTACCTCACAGTAGTTCCACTGGTCCTAATTCTTCAATTGGACTGTGCATTTGCACACATTCTGTTTGTTCAATATCTGGTATCATTTTTTTTTAAATAACCCCCTTTCCCACCCTTTATTGCAGTTGAGTCACTCTAGAAATTTTAACTAATAGTTCTAATTCATAATTATACTTTTAAATTACATTTCAGTTTTCTTCATAGTTTTAGTGGCCATTCAATCAGCACATAGTATTAATTTGCTATCTAACTCCTAACTAACAGTACAATAAAAATTCTATTAAGGCAATGGTAATTCTACCTGTCAAATAATTATTGTGATCATGTTTATTTTACTTTGTATTATTTACTGTGGATTGCTTTAGTAATAGATTTACTTTAATCATATGTATATGTGTATATATATATAATCATATATGCATATATAATCATTTATGTATATGTAATCATATATATAATCATATATGTACATATAATCATATATATTTATAATCATATATATGTATATATATACATATATATGATCTCTAATACTGTATTTTGTACTTCTCTATTATCATTTTTCCTTTTTATTTCTGAAAGTTTATGATTTATACATAGTTAGTCTACCAAGGTCTATCATTTAATGAATTGAACTCAACTAATGTAATTCCTGAAACCATACTTCATTTTGTATTTGTAGAAATAAAGATGTATTATGATATGCCATAATAGTGAGTCAAATTTTACTTGAATAATTAAATACCAAATATTAGAACAGGCTAAACTGAAACATAAAAGTGTATACATTGATGAATAGAAAAGATAAAATAAGGACTTAACTTCCTAAGAGGCAATAACAATCCAAATGTTTCCTTGGCTAATTCTAGAGAATAATATTTCATCTTGTGTCTCTCCAGTTTCTCTAGTGATTTTCAAATTTTTTCTGCAATCAACATACCCTTTGTTTTTAACAAACAGGAAATGTAATTAAATGACTAATATATGCATATCATTATCATGCTGTATAGTACTTTATCTAAATACTACAAAAATATGAAAATCCTGCTTATACCAAAATGACTAAGAAAAAATAATTAAAAGGTGGGAAATCTATTTGTATCCTGGCATGCATTCAGTTACTACGATTTTTTTAAATATCCATCATGATAAACAATCTAGTAATAATTATAACAAAATCATCATTGTAGTCTAAATATATGTCACAGCATCTATAAAAACACTCACAATTGTCACACATTTTCTTGTTTGCACTGAAGCAGTACGTCACTGTTTGAGAAGAACTGTCTAACAGTTTTGACCTGACTTTCTTCCACATTTATGAGGCAAACTATTCCATACTGTGTTATACTTGAGTTCTTTTCTTTGATTTGGATTTGATGGGATGTTATGTCATATCTGTTTGTCATAACAAATGCAACTTCTCATTAAGTTTCTGGCTCACTAAATACTTTGTCTGAAATCACACATGGAATAATGTTAAGACATTTTTAAGGGGCTCAAGGAACTATTAAGATCTACAATTCTGAATAAAAATCTAATTATCCATATTGAAATGTGTCTTTCATGTAATAATATTTTCTCTTCTAGCTCCTCCATGAATCTGGACCATTTTTCAATTTCAGTTTCAATTTTAGTCACTGATTTCATCATCCAGGCTCAAAACCACCAGAAATAATCTTTCACTCATCTATAATTTTCTGTCCTTGTCATATCTCCAAAAGCTCATCAGCAACATTTATTTTAAAATAATAATAGCTAATTTTGTTGAATATCTTATGTGCACATAGCAGTGTAATCGACTTTTTGCCATTTTTATTTAATCTTTATTGTCGTCATAAACAAATATTGTATTCTTTAAGAATAAAAGAAAAGAACAGAAAAAAAAAAAAGAATCCTTATGCAAATTTCCAAGTTCAAAATCTTAACAGCTGTTAGGGAATCCAAGTAAGTCTGAGGCTAAAGCCAGTGTTTTCGATTAATACCTTTGATTACTTTAAATAAAACAAATCTGTTAAAATGTCTACTTTTATAAACACCTAAATCTTACAAAAATAAAATGAGGGGGAAGAATACCTCTTTAATAAAAAGAGACAGAAGAATAAAAAATAGATAAGGAGTTGAGAGGAAGATTAATTCTAAACCTCTGTTTGAAACTTGAATAAATCACCTAGCCTCTGATGATTAAAAATCAGTTTCCAGGCCTTCCATAATCTGTGTAGCTGCTTCTATACACATCAAGAGAACATTTCACATTTGGCCAACAGGAACTTGTTTCACCAAAACACCACGTCTGAATTGGTCCCCCTGTGCTTGCTAGGCCCCGTGTTCAAATCTCTTTCGTTTTTACACAATATATCTTCAGTCTTCCCTTCAATCTTAATTTTTAGCTGTCCTGTTTCAGCGGTATTTAGTATTTTATGTTGTCCAAAGTTTGTTTTTTTATGAGACAGAATATCATTTTATTTTGACACGTAAAATAAATAAAACAATTTTAATGTTAACATTGATAATATGAACTTTGCTATTTTCACTATTGATTCTCATTTTAATGAATGATTCTTTTCAATATTATTTGTTACCCTAAAGACATTATAAGCAACTATCACTCTGTATATTTAAAATAAGCATCCTATGCAAAGGAGAAAAATATCATGTATATAAGTGTTCTTAGGAGAAAAGCTAGTGGTACTTGAGTTTGGTAAGGGGCTTTTTACAACCTCCAAAGCTTGATCCATCAAAGAAAAAAAAAACACAACAAGTAGATCTTAATTAAAATGAAAAACTTCTGTTCTGACACTAAGAAGAACCAACAGATAAGCTGCAATCTGGGAAAAAACTATTCACAATTTATGTATCTGATAAAGTATTTATATGAAAAATACAGAAAGAGTTCCTAACACTCAACAGTAAGGAAATAACCAACCTGATTTTAAAAAAGGAAAAAAATCTAAATATACACCTCATTAAGAAGTATAGATTGCACATAAGCATAATGACATCACACACTATTAGGGAAATATTAATCAACACAATGAGAAGCGACTATACATATATATTAGAATGACTCCAGTCCAAGACAGTAACAACACAATGCTGGCCAGGATGGGGAGAAACAGGGACTATCATTTGTGAGGATGCAAAATAGCATGTAGACAGTTCGTCAGTTTCTTAAAAAAGCTAAACTTCGTCTCATTAAAGTTTTTGCAGACAAATATAAGAATTATATATTTTGGGCTGGGGATGTGGCTCAAGTGGTAGCACGCTCGCCTGGCATGTGCGGGGCACTGGGTTCGATCCTCAGCACCACATACAAATAAAATACAGATGTTGTGTCCACCGAAAACTGAAAAATAAATATTAAAAAATTCTCTCTCTCTTCTCTCTCTCATTTTTAAAAAAAGAATTATATATTTATAAAAGCACAATGCTAATGATTATAATAAGTTCCACTTTACTGATAAATTGATTTCAGTAAATATGATCAATATATTAGACCAATGCTGGTTGATTTAAGAAGATTACCTGCTAATCAAAACTAGACAGTTTTTAAAATTATATCCACTATTTAATCAATACTCAACAACTACTCTAATCTGTACATAATTATGCATCATTGTTCTTTTGAAAGTATAATGAAGTCCATTCTTATTATTATAACTGTTATCATTGAGAGATAATTTGTGGAAAAACAGCATTGTACCTATTGAAACTGTGCTTTTTCTTTCAAGGAGATTTTATGAAAAGAGTTTTATAAAGAATAGTCTAATAAATAACTGTAATATGCATATCAGTGTTATATATATTTCTTAAGAATTTCAGCTATTATAAAGGTACAAACATCCTAAGTAAACAGCCTTGGTTTTATAATGAACAGGCTCCTAAACCCAAGAAAGTCTTCCATCTAGAGTAAAAAAATTAGCCTATAAATGGATTCATTTTCAACACATTTCTATTCCTATTGTACTATATATATATTTTTTTACATTTACCATATTTGTGGCTTTAAAAAATAATCTATTAATAACTGGTTATCTTCACATAAAACAACTTTGAAGAACATGTAGTATGTACCAGCTTAATTTCCCTCCATATATCATATTTTATCAATTTGATTACATTTTTTCATATTTAATTCCTGTCTGAATTCTTAGAGTTGATAATATTTCCTGTGAGTTGAAAGGCAATTATGATGCAATATCATTGGCTCTGATGCACTTACTTGGTCATAACTGTTTTTACTGTGAAATCATCAGAGTTATGTGTATTAAAGGGAGTATACAAGTTGAGTTTAATTATTATTTAATATTTCTTCCATGATACTAATATATTCAGTATTGTCAGTAAATGTTATTGTTATTCCAGGCTCAGAAACAAGATTAGACATAGATTTGACATCCATAAAGGCAACAAAATTTTGGAGAAATAGCCATAATCTATACTTTCTTGTGAAACAGAAATTAAGCTATTTAAGAAGATACCCTTTGGTAGAAGAAACTATTTTACAAATAAATATCAAAATTTTTGCCACCTGCCAATCTAAATGCAAAAGAAAATTATCAGCTCCCTTACTTAAAGATGAAAGAAACTTCAAACAATGAAAGGTAGGGTGACTTATCATTACATAAAACTATCCATGACATTCCATTGTGGTTTAATTGGTAGTTATATTTTTTCTTTACCAATACATAGATATATATATTTTACAATATTTTTTGCCTTATAAATATAAGATTTGTTTAAAGATTATATCAGATACACAAATTATTAAAGAGTAACATTTCCTTTTAGATAGTGACTATTTCAACACCAGAATTTTCTCATCATATTAGAAAATAAAAGACAAAAAAAGTGGAAGATATAGGAAGAATATGTTAGAATCACAACTTATGATTAAAACTCAATGAGCAATGACACCATGAATAAGAGTAACAACCATAGAGACACTGGAGCCCCCATCTCAGTTTATTGTAATAGGGACAACTACTACTGATGCCTGTTTTTGAATTGCATGTCAAGATATAAACCTATAAAGGGTGAAACATTAAAACAGTTGCAAGGCTATTCAGATAGAAAAATGTGAATTTTCATTATATATCTCTACAGGTTTTTTCATATACAAAATATTTATGTAGATGCATTGCCCTAGTATCTTGGCAATTTCAAGAATGACCATTAACACTGATGGAAAAAAATGACAGGTCATGATAAATTTTATTTTATGTTTACCAGGATAAAATTTATTTCTTACCAACAGATTTTGTATAATAGCTAGACCTGCATGAATAATTTAGAATGAAAACACAAATGCCATTTTATATAAACCTATACTTAAACATATGTGCTTAAAAAATATATATACATCCATATATAAATATCCATGTATATGCACACACATGTGTATTATGATACTCTTCTTACAAAATTTATAGTAGATACCTCCTTTGAGCAGAAAGCCAGTTCTGGCATATTTTTATGCTTTCAGGGCCTACATGTGTTCAACTTATTCTTATGACAAATTATTAACATATTTTCATATTTCAATAGGAAAAACAATAATTTTCTCAATGAAATATTGAATCAATCAAAGAAACCATTTTCAAAGCAATTATCTCATTCGAAGTCGTGGCAGGAGTTTTGTCTGTTTATACAACAAAAGGCAGTGGCACATGGATGGAAGAAAGAGTCAAGTAAAAAGAGAAAGCAAAATAAATAAATGCTCACCGGGACATCCAGGGAAACATAGTTGAATGAAGTAATGCCAATGTCTCAGGCAAACGGTTTGCTCTTTTTTTTTTTTTTTTTTTTTTTTTAACCAAAGGCTTTCTCGACCCTCAGGCACAATTACAACAGCTGTACCACACCGAGTCTATCAGTCATAATCTAGGATAGCGCCTCTTTCTATTAACCAAGCAATAGAGAAGCAAAAATTACTTATACCAGTCCATATGAGGCACTCTGTTTGGTGCAATGCATTCTGATGGCTTAATTAGGTAGACTGGGTGGCACATGGGGTTTTTCAAGCCAGGTTCATCACAAAGGCCATATCATCAGGGAAGAGTATTCCTGGAATCTACAGCTAGATTGCAAATACAAGTTTCTTCATGAGGATCTCATAGCTGACTGGGTCTGTTAGTTTGCTTCCATCTACTTAAACAATTAAATAAAGCTTCACACTAGAAGATCAAGGCTAATAAGAGACACAGAATTGAAGTGCAGCTGGCAATTTCTCTACTTATTAAGATCTCATCTTAACCTGAATGATGGTCTCTGCACAGTAAGAAATGCTATTTTCTCTCCTTAAGTATTTGTTTTCTTTCAAGACTTGATAATCTATGGATAGAATTTCTGGTTCTTTGTGACACTTGCAAACACACAAATATAAAATCATATTTGTATGTATATGTATGAATACATATTAAACATATGTATGTTAAGACACATATGTATGTCAAGAGTGAAAATCTTGAACAACACAATTACACTGAGGAAAATTCATATGTATCATATATTTCACAGCCATTTACTATATAGTTTGCATAATATTAATATTACGACTTTTCTCTTTAACTTGCTTAATTGACTAGAATATTCCACTACTGTTAAATCTATACAAGGGACAATACTAAGTAATAAATACAGATATGTGTGTGTGTGTGTGTGTACATATATATGTCTATATGTGTGGATGCATCTGTGCATGGTGACTTTAAACAACATTTTGAGTTTCTTAAGAATTCAAGCTCATCAAACATATAAGACAAATATTGGTTCTATAATCAAATGGATGCATACTATTATGCTTATGCATTTTAACATTTATATATATTTCTTTTTATGTTAAAAATAATTTAATGATGGATATATACTAAATATCATCACTCTGTGTCTGCTTTATATTTTTATGTTTTTATTTATTTGTGGCGCTAGGGATCAAATCCAGGACCTTGCACATGCTAGGAAAGCACTCTACCAATGAGCTACATCCCCAGCCCTCTTGTTTTATTTTTTGAAGATGCCATCATTAGCTCAACCACAAAGAATTATTAACACCTCTCTTTTTATTAACAGCTCTTTCTCCTTTCCCTCCCATTTTCCATTATCACTCATTTTCTTGGAATCTATATCGTACAATCTTTTTAAACTTTTCTGTTTTTCATTACTATTGTTTCATTCAAAATGAGATCTTTATTGGTACATTCTTCCTTTAATTAATTTATTCATAAACATTCAGATTTAATATATATTCATAATTAAATTATTTTCAACACATAAAGAAGTATAAATGTTAAATTAAAAATTCATGAGCATAATTGTATGCATCCATTTGATTATAGAACCAATGTTTGACTTATAATATGTTTTGATGAACTTAAATACTTTCTATTTACTACTTACTTTCTTAATAGTTTTCAAAGAAAACTTTTGAATAATTTCAGAAAAAAATTCCCTCTTTTCTATTGTAATGACAATCTATTATAATTAGAAAATTAAATGTATATTTTTTATTCTGAGACTGGGATTTGAACCCAGGGTTGCCTTACCAATGACCCTATCCCCTGTCCTTTGTATTTTATATTTTCAGACAGAATCTTGTTGTTTATGAGTCTGAGGTTGAACTTGTAAAACTCCTGCCTCAGCCTCCCATGTTGCCTGGGTAGTAATTGATTTTTTAAGACTGTTTTCTGCACAGAAAAGGAGAATGAAAAATACTAAGCCTATACTCATTCACTCTGTCTTCCCCAAATTTACAAGAAAAACTTGCCACAGTAGGTACAGGTTGAAAAAATAAACTAAGGAACAAATTGATATACCATTTTCCCACCTGATTCACTATTCTAATAAATATTATTTTATTAGGTTACTCCTCAGATCTCTCACTACTTCTTACAAAGCAGATTTACAGTTAAAGCCGCTCAGCATTTGTAAAATGCTCTTGTGGTTTGAATTTCAAAACTCTGCCTGGGAACTTCTCCAAACTTCTTTTAATATGAACCTTGTCTTTCTGCCAATCTGAATGAGATGCTCCTTATACTCGAATCCCTATGTCTTGTCAAAAGTCTACAATTCACCTTCCCACCCACCCATTTCCAACCTTGTAAGACTACTAAAGCTTACATGTCTATCCATGTACAAAGCCCTCATGAGTCATTTTTCTGTGGTTTTTTATCTTCTTGCATACTCAGTAATCTTCCATAACCTCCTCAAGCATTACCCTAGACTCTACTGATTGATTGATTGATTGATTGATTTCATAGCAAAAAATCCAATTACCATCTAAAATAGGTCTAAAGCTATGTTTCTCAAATTATATATAATAAGAGAATAATTTGATAATTTTAGATACTTATAAATTATAGATTCAAATTTAGATTCTTTATTTCAGTCATTTTGCCAAGAACATTAGAAAACTTCAGTTGTAATAAGTGCCTTAGAAGTTTATAAAGAAAAGTAATCTATAAAATCTTGTTGATTAAAAATTCTCTCGACATATAGATTTGTCAAGTAGCACATACAAATTAGTTTTATTTAGAATACTTCTGTCAGTGAAAAACTGTATAAGTTTAAGTATTTTTATACTTAAGTATTATATCTTAATTGAATAAATATCTAAAACTTTTCAAATGCTTCATTGATTTTTGAACAGACATTGCAATTTAAAAAAGCATTTGCTTTCAAACAATCAATCTCTACAGATTCTAAAGAATGTGCATAGTTGTAATTATTATCCATGACTATTTTACTATTGAAACTAATTCAATCTTTGGAAAACATATTCCTGTGGATTAAAAACCTTTCTTAAGGAAGCATATATGAAATATCAATTGTTAATCAAAACATTTCAAAGAAAATGCTTAAAGATTCTGTCCCCTTTAGATTTCAGAAATTTATTTTCATTATTTATTTCATGTTATAGAGGAACATTTTAAAAGTCTAAAATAATTCCTCAAATATATCTGCTAGCCATATAAAAACTAAAATGCAAAAATTTGGAATATATGGAATATATTATGATTTCTAGAATTTTACATAAAAGTGTTCTTTTTCAAAAAATTTACCATTCAAGGGATGATTCAAATCCTTATAACATGTAGCTCCGTGCAATTACCTTCCTCTGAGTATAATAGCAAGATACTGAAGTGGTGGAGGAGGGATGGTGGGGCGGGGGAGCAGTAAATCATTTCAGAAAGTCTCACACTCAAGGCTTGTTGACATGAGGCAGGGCAAAGGAAATAACCCTGTCAGCACCTGCATCTCTAATGAAGGACAGCACTGGCACACATTTAGAGAATGAAGAGGAAAAATAAATCATGCTTAACTTTAAAATGGGTTGTCTGATTTATTCAAATAGAAATATAACCTTGTAGGCTTTCCCTTCATGAATCTCTATCTAAAATCTTGCAATGTAAACCTAGAATTTATTTATTTATTTTTGTTTTTTTACCATAGTTATTCTCCAAAATTTCAGTTCAATTCCACTATAGGTGAACTGTGTAATTTTAAAACGTGTCATTTAACATTTGCCTTTCATTGTCTTCTTGACATCTGTTGCAATTAAAGATGGATGGTTAAAATGTGAAGATGGGTATCTGTCAGATTCCTTTTCAGCAGAGATTAAATAAAGATGTGGTGCAGCCCTGATACAGCATACCTCAAGAGATAACCAAAGCTGGTGTAGGAATGTATTTTACACATAAATTAGAGATAAAGGAAATTAACAAGATGAGTGTCTACCAGTGGTTTTAATAAAGAGGAAGCCAATTTTGGAAGGCTCTGTATACAATGAGGCAAAAACTCAAGTGGTTGGTTATTCCGAGATGCACTTCTTAATTTGTCCTTTTCTCTTAACACTAATTTACTTTTCACCAACAAGAGTATATATTTATTTATATGTACAAGCGATTTCTATTTCACACTGTGACACATCAACTGCTTCACATGTAATATTGTAAAACCTGAAAGCAATTTTTAAAATGCAGTATACATTGAAATAAAAGATTAAAAAACTAGGACAATCCATCAATTCCAGAAATTATATTGAAATGATATATTGATATTTAGTTATATCAAGTAAAATAACTGTAACTTGACTGAAAACCACTTTATTGTTGTGGTAATAAGATAATCTAGATCTGGCAATTAATATACTTATTCTTTTATATTGTCCTCTGATACATGTTGTTTCATTAGACACCTGTGCCAAAAATAACTCTCCAAGTCAAGTACTATGGAAAACAACCTTTTCATTTGTTAAGAATCATGCTATATTTTTTGTTCCTTTATCTGACTCTCAAAATAAATTTCTGATGAAGGAAGATATTTGTTCCTTAAGGAGAAGGGCAGACATAGTCCATTGACTGAAAAACTCAGCTTTTAAAAAAGACACTGATATTTGGTCTTCAAAGCTACATTTTTGCTTCCTGTAAGCTATGCTAAATTCATTCCAGATGCGAAGTTTGTAATGAATGTAAGAAAGCTAGAACAACAACAAAAGAATCAGGACTTCATTCTAAGAAGAATGGGAAGGAAGCAACATTCGAAGAATGATGAGTCCTTTCAGTATGTTTTCTAACCTCCCTAGCCTGAAACCAATGCTTCGAATGGAGGCAGTTATGAAAATGACTTTTACTCGGCAGGTGTTCCTTTTGAAAAGCTAATAGCATATTTCTTTTGACGGATAAATTACTTTGAAATAATTTTTGAACTCTGTGATCCTGAAAAGAAAAAAAAGGCATCTCTAACTATGCATCCCATTTTGGCTACCCTTATTTCGTTTTTAGATGTTGCCTCAAAATGGATCCCAAGTCACTAATGTCTATGGCATATTTTTAACTCACTGATAACCAATCTATCACTTTGTTACCAATCTACATATCTTATTGGAAAATAAACTCATGTATTTTAAGATCTCTTTATATTTTATATTTAAAAGTGCTTGCATGTAAGATAATAACCAGAGTGTTGACAATTTTTGCACCTAAATGTTCCAGTTTTGTTTGCTCAGAAATTATATATATCCTTTTGCATAAAGAACATACTTTTATTCCCTACATTAACCTCATATCTCCCTGCCATAACTACTCATGCATGCATTCTTTCTTTGAGTAGATAGATAAATCTGTTTCAAACCTCACCTGACCATTCTGAGTTTTTAATATCTGCTAAAAAACTAGATCACAGACTAACTTTGTAGACCTGTGGCAGCTATTAGCTACCAGACAGTTTAAAGACAAATTCAACTAAACTTTATCTATGTACGTATCTACAAATTGTAGCTTTCAAAACACTTTTAAATAAGTATTGTATTTATCATAACAATTTGTAAAACAGTGAATGAACTTGAAATTTTTTACATTGTAGATGTATTCAAAATGGCATTGAATTTTCTTATTGTCAGTTTTTGACATTGGTTCTTAATGCTAGCAAAAAAGGAGAATATAGTAATAGATAAAATTTAAAATGTGTAGAAATTTCAGTGTGTTAGCCTAATTCAGTAAAATGCCTATAAGTACATTTTCTTGCAAAACACCAAATTTTCTATACCCTTCAATCATACAGAAATGTTTTTAATGGGCATATAAATCTATTTGTTTGTAAGATCCTTACATCCTACACAATTTTCCTAGCAGAGGAAAAAAAAGTGAGGACTCTGGATATTTTATAATTCTCAATTAGTGTGTGGATATAAATGATAATATAGATATCCCTTATAGTTCTATTTAAGAGGAAATGTAAAATTATATTTTGATTAATGCATCAAAGTATTTTTTCTACATTCTTCTACCATAACTTTGGGTTTAGTTACTTTCCTATAAAATAGTTTAAGTAAAACACTTCATAGAAATGCTTTTTTAGTACCAGTAATAAAATTATGACTTCAAGGAAATAGGTTTCTAACTTCACACATAACAATGGTAACTATGGTAGCAACATAGCAGCATGTTGCATTTTATATTCTGACAACGTTCAGCCTGTTAATTAAAATGTCACTATTCTAAGGGAATTTTAGTTTTAAATGTTTCACTTTTTTTTTTTTGATGGTCCTTTTCTAACATACTGACATACATTTGTGACTACCCAATGCTTCTGGTGTTACACATCTTTTTCCTATTACAATTACTCTTCTGACACTTTAATTCACGTAGTTAATACAATAACTCCTTTTATGTTTCATTGACATTGAATTTTTTTCTCATATTTATCTGGGAGTTAATAATGCACTATGTATTCAAGAGTGACCATTTCATCCCTGAAGTTTTTCATCACACACACACAAGAAGCCATTCACACAGACTTACAAGTTCCAAAGACAAGAAACACATTTGATTTACAATGCACAATTTAAAAAAAAATCAAACAAATTTAAAGAAAAATAGAATACTAATTATTGATGAAACAAAAGCATACCACTTACCTGGAATAAGCTGAGCCAGAAACAGATGATGTTTTGACACGCTGAGGAGTGATATTATGACCAAAAAAGGAAGATGTTTCCATTTCATCTTTGTCCCTTCCTTGCATTACACCCAGCCAGTGATACAGATTTATGTTATCTGGTAAGATAAAAATTATCCAAATTACTCTTTTGTAATGTTTAGTTATAGTGAAAATAGCTAAAGAAAATATTAAAAGTGCGGCCAATCTGGAAAGCAGTATGGAGATTCCTGGGAAAGCTGGGAATGGAACCACCATTTGACCCAGCTATTGCCCTTCTTGGACTTTTCCCTGAAGACCTTAAAAGAGCGTACTACAGGGATACTGCTACATCGATGTTCATAGCAGCACAATTCACAATTGCTAGACTGTGGAACCAACCCAGATGCCCTTCAATAGATGAATGGATAAAAAAAATGTGGCATTTATACACCATGGAGTATTACGCAGCACTAAAAAATGACAAAATCATAGAATTTGCAGGGAAATGGATGGCACTAGAGCAGATTATGCTTAGTGAAGCTAGCCAATCCCTAAAAAACAAATACCAAATGTCTTCTTTGATATAATGAGAGCAACTAAGAACAGAGCAGGGAGGAAGAGCAGGAAGAAAAGATTAACATTAAACAGATACATGAGGTGGGATGGAAAGGGAGAGAAAAGGGAAATTGCATGGTAATGGAGGGAGACCCTCATTGTTATACAAAATTACATATAAGAGGTTGTGAGGGGAATGGGAAAATAAACAAGGAGAGAAATGAATTACAGTGGATGGGGTAGAGAGAGAATATGGGAGGGGAGGGAGGGGGGATAGTAGAGGATAGGAAAGGTAGCAGAATACAACAGTTACTAATAGGGCATTATGTAAAAATGTGGATGTGTAACCGATGTGATTCTGCAATCTGTATTTGGGGTAAAATTGGGAGTTCATAACCAACTTGAATCTAATGTATGAAATATGATATGTCAAGAGCTTTATAATGTTTTGAACAACCAATAAAAAAAATTAAAAAAAAGAAAATATTAAAAGTAGCTTGTGAAAATTATAGTTCAAATAGTTACAAAATACAATTTTTTGAAATGATAAAGCACACTGATAATCCAAATGAATATGACTTATATAGGATATATGCCACAACCTACAGTAGTCCCTTCTTATCTGCAGTTTTGATTTCCACGGCTTCAGTGACCCATGGTTAACAGTGGTTTGAATCTTGAGATATATTATCACAAGAAAAATGTATAGGCAATAATATATTTTGAGGGAAAGGACTGTATTTAGATCTTTTAATATAATACATTGTTGTAATTGTTCTATTTTGTTATAACTGTTAATCTCTTACTATGCCTGATTTATAAAAACTATGTAAATAGAGGAAAAGATAATACATAGAGAATTTGGTACTATCTGTGGTTTCAGAAACCCATTAGGGGCTTGGAATGTAACCTCCACATAGGAGGTGACTACTGGACATTTTGAAGAAATGTGGCACTTATTAATTTTTAAGATTCATTTTCAGTCAGATATGGATCACAAGTGGTTTCTTGGTTTTATCTACCCCACATGTTTTCACTTTAATTTCCCCCAAATTTAAGTAGAACACTCTCATCAAATCTAGAAAACTATGTGTTTAATGGATCATTTAAAAATTCATTACAAACTGCTTATCCCAGAGTCAGGTAATATATTAACTTTGGGGACAAAAATAGAGAACACAGCCACATTCTTGCTTTTCATCCAGATGCATAAATAATTTGAGGCTTCTTTAATGCAATGAATTCACAAATTAAAACAAAACTTGTTAGATGATCTATTCTGAACAGGCACTTTTTATCAGTCATAAAAGAGACACAGAACCATTACATATTCTCCTGTAAACAACAAAGCTTGTAACCCTATCCAAGAACATGGGAGGTCTTTCCGTCTTCCAAGGTCTTCTCCAATTTCTTCCTTTAGTGTTCTATAGTTTTCATTGTACAGGTACTTCACCTCTTTTGTTAGACTGATTCTCAAGTATTTTATATTTTGAGGCTATTGGGCATGGGACATTTTTTCTAATTTCTTCTTCATCATCAAAGTATGGTAAACTAATTAATTTATGAGTATTGATCTTGTATAGGGCTACTTTCTGAATTCATTTATGAACTCTCTAAGTCTTCTAGTGGAGATTTGCGGGTCTTATAAATATAGGATCACACCATCAACAAACAAATAATTTGAGCTCTTCTTTTCCTATTTATATGCCTTTAATTTCCTTCTCTTGTCTGATTGCTCTGGCTAGAGTTTCAAGAATTATGTTGAATATTAGGGGTGAAAGTGGGCACCCTTATCTTGTTGCTCTTTTTAGAGGAAATGTTTTCATTTTTTTCTCCTTTAAGAATAATGTTGGGGCTGGGGATGTGGCTCAAGCGGTAGGACACTTGCCTGCATGGCGCTGGGTTCGATCCTCAGCACCACATACAAATAAAGATGTTGTGTCTGCTGAAAACTAAAAAATAAATATTAAAAAATTCTCTCTCTCTCTCTCTCTCTCTCTCATAAAAAAATCTTTAAAAAAATAATAATGTTGGCTTTGGTTCTGTTTTATATAGCCTTTACAATGTTGAGCCATCTGGCCCTTTGACATGATACTGATTCCCCAAATGGCAGAATAAAACATGTAGATAACTGATTAGATTTTCCTGGGGTAACTGACCCAAGTTCTACTGCAAAAGTGGCATTTTGAAATATAAGAATATTTACAAGTGGAGATTAAGGAATTACTTTTCAAAATAAGTGAATATACCATGGCTATTTGGCTATTTGGCTATATGGTAGAGTCTCCCAGAATGCCATGTGATAGAGAACAGAAATAAATGAGAGCAGATAAATATAGGTAATGAGAAGTCACTGTGGATTTTAAAGATGGACTGTAATATAGTGTAAACAATTTAGAAGATAAGTGATTAGAATGAATAGGATAAATTTATTTCAAGGGAAACTATCATAGAACCCTCAAAACAGTATAGGAATCTACAATAAATGCTTATAAAGGACATAAGCAGTAATAAAATGGAGTAGAGTGTCAGATATGTGATATTATATGGTTATCCTCTGGAACAGTGTTGACAATTCATTAGCTTTATAAGGTGGGAAGTGAAAAGAGTTATTTATTCATTTAACAAAATACTTAGTTAAAAATAGGTCAATAATCTGGGAGTAAATAAAAAAATAATTCATTTAAAAAAGAAAGTCCTATTATTCATTTTTGTGACACTCAGAATGCCAATCTGAATAAAGTGTGACTCAATTTTGTAGGATTATCTGCACATAGCTGTTGTCAATTTGTCGATTTGAACTAAGCTGTCCTTACGTTATTGCTTATACCTGCAGAGTTAATTTGCCAAGTTTTCCTTTTGCAGAGCTGCCTAATCCTCCTGCCAGACAGCTATAGTCACTGGACTTTACCTGAGATATTTGGGGATTACTTCCCAGTTCAAGAATTTTGTAATATCTCAGCCAGAACTTTGCCTCAAACAAATAATCTTGGTTACTGTGATTTCATATTTACTTGGATTACAAATTTACTTCTTTGTTTTGGGGCTAATGTTCTTCTAATAGTATTTATCTTGGTACATCATTTATAAGCAACCTTACATACTCACATAATCATTCATGCTATATCTGTTTGAAGTTTCAAATGATAGCAGGCTAGACTTACAGGTAAGCACAAGCCTGTTGAAATTTTCTGCTCTTTAATCCATACTCTGCAGTTGTTTGTTTGTCCAAACGCCCCCATTCAGGGTTATACACAGAATGTTTTGACTTGGAGTCATATTTCTGAGTGAACTATAATTGATTAGGTCTTCTGAGCAGAAGATGTAAGCATATTTCATCCTGGGCATTTCTGCTTGGCTGGATCTTGACAATAGTTGCCTTGTCTCTTGGTTTCTGTTTGCCTACTGAGTTTCTAAGATTCTTCCTCTTTCCAATACTTGATTTTTATGTTCCCTCAACACGAGAATCCCTGCTTTAGAATAAACCCAAACCTCTGATTATTTAAATGTGCATACAGAATTTTGCCTTGGCACTTAATGTAAATAAAAGTGTGTGTATTCCAGAGGCTGTTTATGATTTCCCTATTATAGGAAAATTTAGAGAGTATATTTGTTAAATGACAATTTATATTTTGTTTGCTGAAATTGAGATTTTCATGGCTGTGGTTAATTATGTTCCAACTATATTTCATTAAAAATTACATTTAGCTTACTTGTAGCAGGCAGCTATGGATAAAATAAGTGTCTTTATCAGACATGCACATTCTTACTTTAAAATGAATGCAATAATCATAAGAAAATAAACCAGAAAATATCAACACTTATTTTAGTTGAATGAAATTGCATGTCTTTGTTAGGGTTACACACCTCTTCAACACATGGAAGCTTTCTTTTTAAAATAGGATTAACTTTTTAGTTTCACAGCAAAATTGAGTGCAAAGTACTCTCACATACCCTTTTCCGCCATATGAGTATACTCTCTCCAAGAATGGTGCATTTATTATAATTGATGAACCTATATAAACACACCGTTATCACCAAATGTCTAAGTTATATTCAAGTTCATTCTGATGGTTTGGGCAACTGTACCTGACACCTATTCACTATTACAGTCCCACACTGAGTAGTTTCACTGCCCTAAAATACTGTGCTTCATCTATCCATCTCTCCCTCCTACCACCTCTGATGTCTTTGTATTGTCTCCATAATTTTAACTTTTAGAGAACAGAGTAAAAAATCAGGCAGCTTGTAACCTTTTCAGACTGGCTTCTTTCACTTAATAAAATGCATTTAAGTTTCCTCTGTGTTTATTTATAGCTTCACAGTTTATATCTTTTTAGCAGTGGATAGTGCTTGATGTACCAGTTTGTTTATCCATTCAATTACTGAAGGACATCTTGGTTGTTTTAAAGTTTTCACAATTATGAAAAAAAGCTGCTACAAACATCTATTTTCAAGATTTTGTATGGAAATAATTGTTTTTTAACTCCGATGATTAAGTAGCAAGTAGTGCAACTGGTGAATCAAATGGTAAGCCTACATTTCGCATTGGAAACAACTGCCCAACTGCCTTTGGAAGTTGCTATGCCATTTTGCATTTCCTCTAGCAACAGATAAGATTTCCTGTTAAGCCTCACCTTTACCAGCAGGTGATGGATCAGTGTTTCAGATTTGGGACAGTCTAATAAGTGTGTAGTAATATGTAATGTTCTTAATTTTTATTTTCCTTATGGTATATTGTGTGCAGCATCTTTACAGAGGCTTATTTGTCATTTGTTCACCTTGTTTAAAGTGTGTATTAAATTTTTGACCAATTTTTAAATTTCATGGTTTTTTCCCCCACAGTTGAGTTTTAAGAGGTTTAAGGGTTCCTTGTTATTGTATGTTTTGGATAATTCTCCTTTATCAGATTGCTATGATCTGGATTTAGAATGTTCCCCCAAACGGTCACATGTTAGGCAGTATAGAAATATTCACAGGTGAAAAAATTATAAGAACCCTGGTTTATCAGTGGTTAATCTATTTGATGGATTAATAATCTGAATGGGCTGCTGAGTGGTAATTGTAGGCAGATAGAACATGGCTTGCAAATATGGGTCAGTGGAGGCATGACTTTGGAACTGTATCGTGACACTGGAGTGTCTCTCTCTCTCTCTCTCTCTCTCTCTCTCTCTCTCTTCTCCTTCTTCTTCTTCCTCTTGGCTGCCATGTGTTGAGCAGCTTTCCTCTGCAACAACTTCCCATCCTAACCTCAAGACCCAGAGAAATGGAGACATCTGAAACCATGGGCTAAACTGGATATTTACTCCTCTAAGTTGTTCTTTCAGGTATTTTGGTCACAGAGATAAAAAGCTGACTAATACACAGATATATAATTTTGCAAATATTTTCTCTGTCTTTGTAGCATAGCTTTTTATTTTCTTAATAATGCCTTTAACAGAGCATAAAATGGTTTAATGCAGTCTAGTTTATGAATTTCTCCTCAATAACAATATGCTTTTGAAGATCAAAATTTAATATCAATATAAAAGTACTCAAAGTTAGACTTTAACATTATTAGCAAATATTTTAACCCCTTATAGAAAAATCATATTTTTTGATATATTAACAAAAGGACAAATGATTTTTTGAAAATATAACTGAATTAACATGCTGTTTTATTATTAAAATATAGTGAATTCAGCACAATTCATGGTAGCTAAATTATGGAACCAACTTAAATTTCCTTCAGTAGATGAATGGATAAAAAAAACTGTGGTATATATACGCAGTGGAATATTACTCAGCATTAAAGAGAATAAAATCATGGCATTTAGGTTAATGAATGGAGTTGGAGAATATTATACTAAATGAAGTAAGCCAATCCCCACAAAAAACAAGTGATGAATGTTTTCCCTAATATTAGGATGGTGATCCATAACGGGGATGGGGTGGGGATCATGGGAGGAATGGAGGAAAAAAGATAGGGCAAAGGGGAGGGAGGGGAAGGGAGGGACAGAGGACAGGAAAGATGGTGGAATGAGATGAACATCATTACCCCAAGAACATGTATAAAGACACAAATGGTGACTCTACTTTGTGTACAATCAGAGACATGAAAAATTGTGCTCTATATGTGTACTATGAATTAAAATGCATTTTGCTGTCATATATAATAAATTAGAATAAATAAATAAATTTTTAAAAAGAATAGAAAATGTTTGTTCAGTTATTGGAAACATCTTTGAAATTTGAGGCTTCATTTCCAAAAAATATTTATATTTATATTCAGCCAAAACTGTCAGAAATATATGTAAGAGAAAATCAGAATTAAAATATTTGAATAAATGAAAAAAGTATTAAAATATGTATGATATACTACCTTTTGTAAGAAAAAAGGAAAAATTAGAAAATATGCTTATTTTCTTAATTTTAAAAATAAATAAAGGAAGGAAGGAAGGATAAACCAGAAACTTATAGGATAATGACGAAAATAAGTGGAAAAGACAGGGAAAAGGATGGAACTGCTTTGATTATAATTCTATATAGTTTTGACTATTGGGCCATGTAAATATTTACATTTTCAAAATTCAACGTTAAATCACCAGGTTGAAGAAATTCTAAAAAGAACATAAACAAAAACCAATAGCCTAAGAACATATCACATCAACAAAGTTACTAGTTGGAACAAGCCAAATAAGTATTCTTAATATTTTTTTTCTTTTTGATACTGCTGGAGATTAAACTGGGGTTTCAAGCATATCAGACAAACACTCTACCACTGAGCTCTACTCCTAGTCCAGAGTGATTTTTTAGTGTGAATCTCTATCCACTCTCAGAGAATATTCTAAGAATAATAACTGAAAGAAAACATTGAACTTTACTTGGTAAAGTAATTCATTGTTAATAGTGTTATTTATATATAATTCTGAGAATTATTTTGTGTGTGTTCTAGGATGCTAAATAAATATATTGTTGTTGCTGGGATGCAGTTTTCCCACTTAAAAAATATAGTTAATTAAAAAAGCACAATCAGAACTGTATGAATACAAAGATATTTTCCCTTATGGATATGTGTATAAAATGTCTAGAATCAAAACACTAAGATGGTACATACATATCGTTTCAAATTTTAAAAAAATAGGTGAGGAAAAACACAAAGTATTGCTTTTATTATAAAATATTAATTTGAATATGTGATTGCAGGATTATTCAGTATAACACTGCTGCTTTAAAATATAATTTAATTGTGATTCATGTATGTATGCAAGTAACATAGTCTAATGTTGTAGAAGCAAAGATGGTAAAAACACACTGGGTGTGAATCCTGACTCTATCACTTAGACATATTGTTTGACTTCCATCAACAAATTTAAGCACATTTAGTCTTATCTGTTTTAACTATAACATTGAACATTATCTCATCTCACCTATCATGGGGTGAGATAATTTGTATAGATGATCCATCTCCTGATATCTATTAATATAAATATCATCATAATTACTAAATTAAAGTAGCATCCAGTGAGGTTCCTGCAAGGTGATGACAGAACATTCTTGGATTTCTATTTACATATTTCTTCACATTTAAATTGTTATCTGTTTGTGGTTTTTTTGCAAGATATTAGGGGTTTTGATTTTTATCAATGACCCTTATTGAGGTTTAATTTATTTTTGACAAACCAATTTTAAGGGCATAATTCTGTTTTGACAAATTAATAGAGACATGCAACCAGCACCCCAATTGAGATAAAGATTCTCCAGGGCCTTATTATTAAAATTAACATAGCTTATGCACATGCTGTTCATATGTAAATGTTGCTAAAGTGCATTTTGACATAATAATAAATTTAATAACATGCTAGGCCATCACCTACTTTTAGGAAAGTTTTTTTTTTTTTTAAAGTGTATTTTGGGGAAACCCTATTCTATTGATTAGTAATTAAATTTCTTAGGAAGGAAAAATGTTCCATAAGAAATTAATTTAGGAAGTACAGAGTTAAATTAAAAGTGTTCCTTTGGGCACATACTTTGAATGACTTAAGAGAACACGTTCCCTAAATTTAATGTATGATGTCTGTTGTTCAGCTTCTTTGGCCTGGCTGGTTTTCATTTTTTTTTTTTTTTTTTACATTTTTGGAAGGACTTCAGCTATTTACCCACACTTATTTTGTTCTTAACCAAAATTAATTCTACTTTAAACCCTTCTATTTTCCTTTGCAGTTGAATGCAAAAAGTAATCTGAAATGCAAAACTACTTTGGAGCCTTGTATTTTCAGCCTTCTCATCTTATTTAGGTTAATTTTAACTGACTATCATCTAAGAAGTCCAAAGTTGGGAAAGTTGGTAATATTCACCAAAACAATAAAATCAATAACTTTGATGTCTTGTAAAGGAATCAACCATGGCTAGTGAAGAAATAGCCCTTTGGATTGCTTGATCTTATAAGATCAAGAACCAAAAAAGGTCAGCTTTGTTCTGAATTTCACATATAAGAGATGAGTTGGCCAGAAATCCTCCCATGGAGAAAGAAGATACTCTCCCTTTCCTTAAATGATACAGACTGAAGTTTTATATATCCAAATAGGAATGTATATCTAAAGCTCATAAAGGGATGCCAATAATCCAAAGTAAATGTTCTTTATTTAAATCAATTTTTGTATTTTTTTTTAATTTAAGAGTGCAAAAATGAAGTTTAATGATAAAGGTATCATTAGAAAAATAATAAATATTTTTGGTCAGTTAATATATAGAGGATTCTTCATCAGGCAGGAGAGATCGAATATATATACATATGAATATTTATCTTCATAACAAATTTATATTTATATGTAATATACATACACATGTATATATTCTTAATATCAGAACATTAGATAATTTATTTAAAAAAATTTTTTTTTGTAGTTATAGGTGGACAGCATACCTTTTTATTTGTTCATTTTATTTGTTCATGTAGTGCTAAGGATCGAACCCAGTGCCTCACAGGTAGTAGGCAAATGCTCTGCCACTGAGCCCCAGCCCCAGCCCAAGATAATTTATTATTTTTGAGTGACAAAGATAAAAAGGATTACATTCATCATGAGAATGAGTAGTCTGAAGTTGGGAAAGGGATCCAGCTTGAACTAGGTTTTAAAGGGACAGTTAAAGTTACAAAACTTCAGTTCAAGGGAAAGACATCCAGCAGGGTGTGTTCAGTTTGTACATTAAGGAGGGTCTGATGGAAGGTTTGCGAAAAAGGTGGCAATAAGTAATATGTGATACCTATTTACATACATCTTCACAGCTTACCTGTGAATCAGCCTATCAGATTTAAATATACTAGGAAAACAAGCCATACATATTTTATTTTCAAAGGTTACTTCTTTGAAATCTTTCAAGGATTTGTCTGCATGAACACATACAGCTAGGGAACATGAGAACTAGAGCCTACTCTGTCTTTCTCAGAGCTCTGTCAAAATGTCAAGAGAGCTGAAAGCCTTTAATGCAAGGTTTTTACAGTAAGCAGTGAGATCCAAATGGGGGGTGGGAAACAAAAAACAAACCTGGTAACAAGTTGTAACAATTGTATAACTGGAGATAAACGTGGCTTAAGATAAACTACATAAATAATTATTAGAATACCATGGCATGTAAATAATTATTGGAATATTATGGTATGTATGGTGAATAAGATCTTACGTAGACGTCTAATAGATGGAGGAAAATAGGAGTGAAGATTTAAGACATTGAAAAGTAATGGCAACAGGAAACTGAAGGTCTTCAAAAAAAAAAAAAAAAAAACACCTGTGGTGCTCTTTCTAAAATTACAAGTTAGCAAGTGGAAAGCTTATCAAGAAATGCACATGAGGGACTGTGGCTGTGGCTCAGTAGTAGAGTGTTTGTTCAGTACATGTAGGGTGCTGGGTTCCATCCTCAGCACCACATTAAAAAAGAAAAAAATAAAGAAATGGGTGTGATTTGTGTAAGTGACTGGCTAATTTACCACTCCAGAGTTCTGTAGAATAATAATGTGTGTCTAAACCTATAGTTAATACTACTAGGAACTACTGTGTCTGTTTAATTGGAGGTACATTTCTTTTGAAATAACAAGAAGTCAGAAGTGTAAAATAGCTTTTAAAAACACAGGTTTAAGGCTTTCAAATAGACAAAGCAAACCGAACAAATTACTACCAAACTCCTATTAAGTTAGAATATTGTCACATCTTCTATTAAGAGTGTATTATTTGAAAAGAGCTTACACATAAAAGCAGAGTATGTAAGGCACAGTTTTAGAACTGAATTGATTAAAACATTTTATTCCTCTTTATATGTTAATAACAGTTACATTATAATGTATTCATATTAGGTTTGGCTTAAGCATATCACATATAATTAGGGAACAGTTCCCTCAAAGAAATAGGCAAATTGTATGCATTTAGAAAATGTCTGAATTATCCTCAATCCCAAATTATTATATCCTAGACTTAAAGAGTTATTGTTAACTTTCTGGCCTCAGTTATATGCTTGGTTTGTAAGGGGGAAAAAAAGGAAATAAAAGAAACTAAGAACAAAACATTCTCTGGAAGATGTCTGAAATAAATACTGAGAATAGAAAATGCAGGAGTGGTGACAACACAAAGGTGAATCTGAACAACTGAGTTAGTTAATCAGGTAATGAAAGGGAGGGGACTGACAAGATTCTTAGTAATGTCACCTCATTTCTTAAAGACTGAGGATATGCAGGCACAATCGAATTTACTATTGACACAGCAGTTTTATTTGAGCAGACCATGAACCCTATATGCAATTAGGCTTCCATTAATTTCACAAAAGGTTCATTAATTCCTATCACATTTCCAGGAAACACAATATTTTAAACATACTATGAAGAAACTCAGGGCATAGTAATACACTTCAGGTTATATATAAAGAATAAGAATGTTTGAGTCTCTACTTGTATGTCTACAATGTCGTAAAGCACCTGATTAAGTCCAGATAAAGAATCAAAGACTCCCCTCTTTTTTTTCTTTTCTTTTATTTTAACACAATCTGTCAGTACACTTAAAACAATATATTTATTTTTCTGGTGAGGACAGATGTGCTTCCATTAATTAACAGTCACAGAGAGTAATCTGAAGCACATATTCTTTTATAATCTTATTCTTCAACATAAATCAAATTCAGAAAAAGTAAACAACTTGCCAAATAATGCTAATGTCAATGCCTCAGACATATTATATATAAATACTTTCAAAAATTTGAATGTCTTTTTTTTCCTAGAGTGCTTAAGAATATATAAGTGGGATTGGTAACCAATATTCTGCAACATAGAAAATATAAAAATAAATTATAGCAAATACTAGTGAAAACAAACCTTACCATCCTATCATTTTGCCTTTGGATATTACTGTGTGAATTTAGGAGAATCATCACAAAGCAAGATAAATAATGACTTTATTGCTGCACAGGGAGAATCTGAAGCATTAGGTGTTTCTTAAAACGTGCACAACATACATATACTACGGATTGACATCTTCAAATAAAGTCCTATGAAAAGCCTCAAGAGAGCCAAACTAATGATCACTATGAATTGTAACTAGTGCTTGGTCTCCCTGCAGCATGCTGGAAGTGGCCTTTGTCAATGGCTTAACTCAATGCAAACATGACTTTTGCATTATATATTTTTAATATAGTGCATTCCTAGAATGCATATATGCATTTCAAGATTAAAATATAAAATCAATAAGGCAGTTGGATGGTTGTCAACTGCTGACTCGACTATGTTATCAAAATGATGGAAAAGCAACTACATATGAAAATAAACATAATGTTCTATCCACAGGGCATGATGAAGATAAACACTAGTTTCTCTAGTACAGCTACCATAATGATTAAAGAATCAATGGCAAATTAAACTGCACAAATACTTAGGGTAGGAGGAGAAGCTTAAAAAAAAAGCGGTAAATGCAGAGAGGTTCAAATCAATTTTTCACCCTAAACATAGTAAGGTTCATTAGTATTGCTAACATAAAGGCAAAGGTAAAGAAAGCAAAATGAAGATTCTATCTCTGCATCACTTTAATTATAGGGTTGCCACAGGCAGAACTACTTTGCAGACTTGCTATACAAATGATGGTATTCATACATTAACAGAATTGTTTAAAGAATAAAAAATTAAAAAGATAATCTCATGTGAAGAAATATAGTCCACCAGAATTTTTTTTCTCTTTTTCTTATTTTGCAGCTATAATTAAAACCGTCTACATCAGGCACATTTTTCAAAATGAATGCTTGAATTTACAAAGATGGTTCCTTGAAAGTATACTCATGTACACCAAGACAAAAAGAAAGCAATTTTCAAACAAAAGCAATTTTAAAGATGCTGCGCTCACACTAGCTCCGTCAGATGAATTCTAGGCCCACTTGACCTTCAATCATATTGTTCGTTTCATCATTCTGATGAAAATTAGCTGGACACATGATGTTTGGTCATCCTAGCTGAAAGTGAGTCCATTTGCAGACATATTTTTCAGAACAATATGATCTTTCAAGTAACATAATGTAGAAACACAAGTCAATAGCCTCACTATCCTAATAAGTGTTGTCTCAGATGACTTAGATTTATCATAGCATGATAACAAAACCAGAAGAATATGGACATAGGTTTGTTCACAGAAAAGTTATAAATGAAGTTGACCAGCTTGACAAGTTGAGAGGAAGAAATGTGCAGTGATGGGGGGAAAAAAGAGATAGCACAGATGAGAGAAAATGAGAAAAGAACAGTGGTGGTAGAAACCATGTTCTGCTGGGAATACTGAAATTGGTAACCAACCACACACAGGCAAAGTGAGAATAATCACCACCAGAATATCCTCTGCCTTAAGAGAGCACTGTGACCCTCTTTCTCTCATGTTCAGTCTAATACAGAAAGAAAGTCTGACTGGCTTTTCACTTTGGAAACCACAATTTCAATTAAAACCAGATATATAGCAAATTTAGGGTGAAAAATCTAAGCTATGGTACTTCTGCATTTCAATAAATACAGATTTATGAAGAAGTAAAAAAATGTTTATTGATTGATTGAGATTTAATCTTTAGGGTGATGCTTTTTTAAAAAATTTTAATCTTTGTTATTTTTAGTTAGACATGACAGATTATAATTTGACTCGTTTTTACAAACATGGAGTACATCTTATTCTAATTAGGATTGCAGTCTTGTGGATGTACCTGATGTAGAAATTCATTGTGGCATATTCATATATGCACATAAGAAAGTTATGTCAGAAAAGGAACATGATGTCAGTATTAGAATAATGTCTTTAAAAAAGAAGAAGAATATTCTAAAAGGAATACTAAAATGACTATACTTATGTGTCTTTATTTCATTTATTTTATAAACTTTAGGAACCAGTTATTTGTCATTCTAGGACTTAAAAATGAATTGAGCACTTCTTTCCCAAGAAGAGTTCACAATACAGTAGGAAGAAACAGGCCCAGATAAGGTAAGTTAAAAACAGGTGAAAATTTCTACAACAGATCATAAAGAGCATTGTGCTATAAGATTAAAGAGATAACAAAGTAACCATGCTTTGGGAAAATTAGAGCATGTTCATTACAAACAGTAGTTGTTTACTGAGCCAAAAGAAGTTTAGTGTTGAAAAAGGGAATTCTAAACTTGTGCAAAAGGATGGAGAAAAAATTCTATTTGAAGAACAGTAAATGGTTCGTTTCAGTGGATTTCACATGGCATATAGGTGTGAGGCTGTGATTAGAGATGAAGCTGACAAGAGAGTGGGAGGCCAAAATGTAAAGGGCTTTGTGTGCAAAATATATGTATAAGATAAAGAATGAATTGGCCAAATGCAATTTCTTGGACAATACTGAATCATGGACTTGAAGTGGGAAAGCTGAGAGGTCAAGAGATCGCATGAGTGTCTATTACAATATTCTGCAACTCTATTACCATGCCTGCCATGTAGTAAATACTAAGTATTTGTTGAATTAATGTATGGTTGAATGATCACAGTAATATGCAACTGAACTAATGTCATTGCAGAGGAGAGAGAAACAAAACAGGAAAGCTATAATATTCATGGCATTCATACGTCTATTAAGACTGCCTTTACAAGAAATCATGATGGTTCAATACAGCATGCCTACAAAACATTATAATTACCAATACTAACTGGAATAAAATGTTCTCCGTTTTGGTTTTTATTGATTCTTATTTTATTTTCTACACAAATTAATTTCAAACACACTGTCTTGAATGTGCATGGGTATCTAAAATTAATTCAACTCTATTGGGAAAGGAGTCCTGGCATCATTTTAAATGGATGTGACATTTAAATTAAAATCTATTACTTGGGGTTTGAATTTTCAGGGTCTAAATAACTATGTTTTCAACAGCTATTTGTAGTAAATTACATTAATTTCTAAACTGTGAGTAGATTGCCCATTAATACTCAGAGCTGCAAATTTTTAGACTTCTTAAGAACAAATACCTTTAGAGATATCATTATCTGAAATGTACATATAGCCTAGTCCATCTTAGCAATTACCTTTGCTTGTGTTGGATTAGTTTATGAAGTAGCAGCAGTGTGAGGACAAAAGGAACAAGCATTGAATTTCAGAATGAATATTAATAATGCTATAGTAAAAAAGACATTAATGAAATAACCAAAGAGCAGGTCAAAAGTAATTTTCATATGCCAACATGCATGATGGCATAACAAAAGGATTCACACACAAAAGTCTGCATGAAAAGTGGAGAAAATTCTCTGGCAATTGTGTTGCATGCATTCTAGAAGGCAAGGGGTTTTGAAAGGCATTTAGCTTTAAACCACTCAATGTTCCCTTGAATGTCCTCAGCAGGACCAGAAATGGAGGATTCAATTTTGAAAGATAATTGTGTCAGATAACTCTCTCATGTCTTTTCAGCAAGAATCTGATAAACACCTAATTATTAGCCAAGTGATTTTAAAGCTACACAGCTGGGCTGGTCAGAAGGCCACTGGGAAAGACATGGTCATCAAGTGCATCAATAGATAAATGCAGTTGAATTGCAAATTAATTTTAATTATTTGACTAATGAAATCTTACCCACATACCTGAGGGATGATTTATTATTTCAAGAAAAATTTAAATTTTAACATCAAATCAATGATAGTCACACAAATAACTTCTCTTTGCAACTTTTCTTAAATAATCTACTAAAAATAAAAATTGGTTCAGTTGGAATTTCAGTTTATTTTCTTTGGGAAAACTTTGTGCAACTATAATAATGGTGTTTATTAGGGAACAAAAATATTAATATTTTTGATGTTACAACTTAACTTTTTAAATAAATAGCCATAAATACATAACTACCAATCTTTAAATACACATGCATGAAGA
The DNA here is from genome assembly GCF_001458135.2 of Marmota marmota marmota. Taxonomy (NCBI): domain Eukaryota; kingdom Metazoa; phylum Chordata; class Mammalia; order Rodentia; family Sciuridae; genus Marmota; species Marmota marmota. The sequence goes on along the minus strand of NW_025999968.1, from coordinate 33,476,842 downwards.
GCTGGACTCTTGACTATTTATGAGTGTTATTCCCTATCATATCTCTGACCTATACCTGTTCTGACCTACTGTCTATGCAATGTAATGAAAGGCCAAAAATTGAGGACCATTGTCATGTGCTTTGCTATACTTACAAGAGCCATGTAACCTATGAGTATCCAACAAAGTTCTATAAGTTAAGGACTTTCTCTGGCGCCAGATCTGGGTGGCACTATTGGTAGGTTTTGTGGACTTTGAGTGGTGGGCTTGTGAGAAACCCTTAGATCATTGCCGGTATGTCTTGAAAGTTCCTTCTTCCAGGAATCCAAGGTGGTTCCTGAGAGTGGATTGTTATAAAAGCTGAGTTTAGTCCTACCTGATCTCTTTCAGCTGATGAGCTGTCTTCACTTGCTCCAACACATATTTCTGCTATTGCCATCCACTGTCCTCACCAATGGCTAAACCAATTCCCACCTCATGCTACCTGCCCAATCTTGAACTATGAACTAAATAAACCTCTCTTTATTTTATAAGTAGCCTGTCTCAGATATTTCAATTCAGTAATGCAAAGATGGCTAGTACACTTGGGATTTGGTGAAATCTGGAAGGCTTCAATAAAGCCCACTGCAACCTCTGTCCCTCTTCTGTTCCTATGAATAAAGTCCTCTATTCAAACAAATTGTATCCCCTAACGCTAGGGTAAAGACCTCTCCATCAACAGTAGGGTGATAGGAGGATATTAAATATCACAGAACCACTCAGATTGGTCTGAAAGAAAGACCTGCCCTCTCCTTAAGTAAATATCTCATTTGCATGGTGTGCTTTCAGAGGGACACTAACTGGGAAGATCTGCATGGACAATAAACTAGAGTGCCCAAGTAAAACACCTTTTTATGTCAGTGAGTAAAATCTGTTGACTTATATTGAACACATTCTCTAATTGCCTCATATGGTTCTATTGGTCTGTAAAAAAAAAATAGGAATATATTAACACAAAACAAAATTGACTCACTCTATTTACCCAAGGACAATTGAAAAATGGATTTCTTTAGCAAAGAGGTAAGGGTCACTGTATTTTGGCAGGTTATATACAAATTTACTCACAAGGAATGTGTCTTTCAATAACCATTTTTATCCTAAAGATGAAGAAAGGATCACTATTTGGCAATTGTTTATTTATTTTTTTCACATACTGCAATTCTCTCTACTTGCCATGATTTCCATTTCCTTGTCCTCACATTATCCCTATATTAGGAAAATTTGAGATCAGAGGCAACAGCCTGACCAGAATAGAAAAGAACAACAACAACAACAAAAACCAGAATAAGCATAAATAAAGTTGGTTATGAGAAATGGAATAAAATATATATGAAACATTTCTCTGCTGTATTAGAATATAATAAGTATTTGAAAGTTACTATTAGATGCCACCAAGTCTACACAATGAATTAAAGCAATGGAAATATTTTTGAGCTTTTAAAATCATGAAATATTATAAAGCAAGCAAAGATAAAATAATGAATTTTAGTAATTACAAGAAGGGAGGCATTTATTATTCTATTTTAGTCACTTTTAAATCTAGGAAATAATTTTAGTTTTAAGGTAAAGGAAATTTTTTTCATTACAAAGAAAATATACAGTCGAAGAGAATTTTCAAAATTATTACCTGCTTTGATATTTTCCTGTGAATTAGATCAAAGATTAGAAAAGATGCTATTTAATACTCAAATTCCCCAGTACAAGAAGGAATCCATTATTTTTCATATGCTTTGTCTTTGAGTGGTAAAATAACATCTAAAAAATCATTATTTGGCCAAGATATTATGTTCCTCTTCTAGAAAGTTTATTCCTAAGACAAATGGCTTTTCTTGTTTAATTCAAGCCAATTTTATTATCTGTCTTTTTAAATTTTTTTTTCCTTTCAAGTCAGTTATTTCTACCAGTATTTAAAAAAAATTCTTCATCTCACAACTGCAAACACAAAAAGAAAAAAGAAAAAAGAAGGCCAAGAGTATTTGTTCCTTGACTCCTTAACCCCTTCTATTCACAGTCATATCTACCCACAGCTTTTTTGCAGTTTCGTTCCTTTGGGAGAGTTTTCTGTTTTCATATTCTCTATTGCTTTAACTTCTCTTCACTTTTCTTACTACTCCCATCAGACTTCTGCTTCCATCACTCACTCTAACTTTTTGTGATTTCTGGTCATTTCTCTCCTCTCTGATGTACTCCTAAATATTGGCTCCCTGCTCCCCACCTACCGCCACTGAAAATTGAACCCAGGGGAGCTCTATCCCTGAGCTGCATCCTTAAACACTTTCTATGTTTTGGTAGTTCTCTAGTTTAGACCCCTTCACAAGGTCCAAGCCTATGTAGCAAACTTATTGTCTGACATCTTCAAGTTTAACAAGTTCAAAATTAAACTCTTCATCCAACCTCTCCTTCTCATCTTGCACCTAAATAATATTTGTTCCCCAGTCCTTCCCAGCTCCTCCATTCAGACTCTCATGCCAGATTCCTGAGAATCAGCTTTTCCTTGCCCTGTTTCATATTCCATCTATCATTGTATTCTCTTATTTGCACCCATGTATTCATAGAAACTTGAGTACCTACATCTGCCCTTCTTATCTTTCACATAAAATAATCACTAAGTCTTTGTGGTTCCAATTCTAAATTATTTACAAAATCTTCAGATCTTACAATATATTCAACATATGTACTTATATGAAAATGATCTAAATTATTTCTTTATTTTTATTATAACTTTCATCTATCCATCCTCTAAGAATAAGTATTTTTTAATGTTTTGAAGTAAAACATAGTATATTATGTATGAAGTGCACTGATCTTAAGTATCTAGCTCAATAAATATTTGTATGTGTATATATGCATTAAGCCATTCCTTAATCAAGGTATAAAAAATATGGAGCAGTTTTCCTCATGCTTCTTCCAGGTCAAGTCTCACCACCCCCATCTAGGAAACCATCATTTTGACTATTCCTGGAGTCATTTATGCCTTTTCTTGAACTTTGTATACATTTAATCATATGTACTCATTTAGATAATTTATATTTCACAATATAATGTCTGTGGGTTTAATCCAGGATGTTTTGGTCATTGTTTTTTGGTGGGTTATTAATATATACAAAATATTCTATTATAGAAGCCTAGCAATGTTTATTTGTCTCTTTCCCTAATGCTAGACATTTGATTTTTTAAATTATTGACAAACATGATAAAGTTTGTGTGACTATTCTTGTACATAATTTTTAGATGGGCTCCTAGAAAGGCCTCTCTCTATCAAAATATGCCTGTCTTATAAATTCATAGAAATGTTAAAATCCTGATTTCAAGATACTATTTTCTTTGAAAGACTCTTATAAAATTATTTGTAATGTTAATCTCATCAGGTTTAAACCTTGAAATCCAGCCAAAGGTCTCCATACAAATGCAAAAGAATAAAATACCAACCTAAAAAGACTTAAATATAAAAGGAGGAATAATGAAACCACTAAAAGAAGAAATATAGGAAGCAATGGACATTGAAATTAACAAGGATTTATTTATTTATTTATTTATTAAATATGGCCTCAAAAGCACAGGAAACAAAACTTTAAAAAGACAACTGGGATTACATCAAACTAAGAAGATTTTGCTCAGCCTAGGACAACCTGCAAGATGGGGAGAGAATATTTGTAAACAGTACATCTGACAAAGTGTTAATATCCAAACGATAGATGGAACTAAAAACCTCAAATGTGAATAACAAATAATCTGATATAAAAATGAGAAACATGACTGAGCAGACATTTCTGCAAAGACATACCAATGGCCAACAGCTATTTAAAAAAATATTCAGCATCAACAATATTTAGAGAAATGCAAATCAAAACCACAATGATATATCACTTATTTCTGTTAGAAAAGCTATTACAAAAAGACAAAGGATGACAAGTGTGTTGAGAAAGTGGAACATCTTTGCACACCCTTGATTGGGATGTAAATTAATACAAGTTTTATAGATACAGCATTCTGGCTTCTCAAAAATGAAGATTAGGAGGGCTGGGGATATAGCTCAATTGGTTGAGTGCTTCCCTCGTATGCACAAAGCCCTGGGTTCAATCCTCAGCACCAAAAAAAAAAAAAAAAAAAAAAATTAGGGCTAACAAAGGATGCCATCACACACACACATATCCAAATAAAACAACATCAATATGCACTCCCATGTTTATTTACTTACTATTTGCAATAGCATTGATATGGAATAAATTGATAAAGAAAATTTGGTACATAGACACAATAGAATACTCTTCAGCCATAAGAGGGATGTCCTGTTGAAGCCAGATTTAAAGTTAGGTAGTCAGTGTAGTTAGGTAAACTGGGTCTAATATCGAGTGAAATCTAAAATGGAGGCCGTACGGAGAATGACTCAGGGAAAACGCAGGACAACTCATGGAATGTTAATGAAGTCCCGAAAAGGCCCTAGGCCAAAGTCCACCTCAAAGAAATGTTAATGAACAGCCCCCAGCAAAAAGGTGCTGACTCAGAAGTCCTTCCTGACCAGATTACTTCTTTGGCCCACCTGTGTCCCACCCCTCAGTCCTTCCCACCTACATTCCATCACTGAAAGAACTATAAAAAGGGGAGACAACATCCCTTCCACGGATTCCACCTCTTGGGTCCCCTTCTTCCTCCGGGAGAAGTCTTTTCTGCTGTCCTTTAATAAACTTCTAATTTCTACTCTGACCTTGCCTCGGCCTGCTTCTTTGGTGTTATTCTTCAACATTGGGGAAGCAAGCACTCGTCACCGGTCAACAGCGGTAACACAGCGGTAACACTGTCACTTGTGACAATACGAATAAATTTGAAGGACATTATGTTAAGCAAAATTAACCAGAAACAGAAAAACAAATGACCCTTGATTTCATCCATATATGGAATGTAGGAAAAATAAAAACAAGATCTATATATAAAGAGTAGATTGTTGATTACCAGAAGCTAGGGTGACTGAGGAGGCTGCTAATGAGATTTGAAGATAACAAAATTATGCTTAGAAGGATGCATTCAGGACATCTATTGCACAGTAAGGCTTCTATAATTATTGATGCATTGTATTTTCCAGGAATACTAGGAGACTGGATATTAAGTGTTCTTACTATAAAAGTGATAATTATGAGATAATCATATGCTAATCAGCTAGATTTAACCATTCCATAAAGAATATGTCAAGGCATCATGTTGTACATGATAAATTCATAGAATAGGTAGCTGGACATGAGAGTGAGTGAGAGAAAATAGGACTCACTCCATTTGAGTGAAAAGAGGTCACTCCACCTTAGGTGACAACCCCTACCTCCATAAACCCATCTCCTTCACACCCAGACATTACCTTTTTCAATCTCATTTTTGTGTGTGTGTTTTTAATTTTATTTCTACTGTTTTTCTTCCTTAGTGCCTTATATTTATACATATTAGTTGGTTTCATTTTGACAAAATCATATGTGCAGGGAATTTAATTTTCTTTATTTGAGTCCCTGATGCCTCCACTTTTCCTTCTCTCTTCCCTCCTTGTATTCTCCTTCCTGTACTCCACTGGTCTTCCTTACACTCATTATGTTTGATTGGTGCTTTATAGATGTACATAAAGGTGGAATTTACTCTGGTATATTTATATGTAAAATAGTGTGATTTTGCCCATTTCATTCCATATTTCCCTCCCTTTTCTGTTTCTTCACCATCTCCTTCTACTCCATTGATGTTTCCTATATTTTTATAGTATCTAACACCTCCCTTTACTTTCACTCTCTGAGTCAAAACATTCAACTCTTGATTTTTTTTGTCTGGCTTATTTCACTTAGCATGATACTTTCCAGTTCTATCTATTTATGAGCAAATATCATGATTTCATCCTTCTTTAATGGCTGAATAAATCTCCATTATGTGTGTACGTATATCACATTTTTAAAATCCATTTATCTATTGATGGGCTATTGTGAATTGTGCTACTATAAACATTGATGTGTCTGCATTACTTATGCTGATTTTAGTCCTTTTTGATGAATATGAAAAAGTGAAATAGCTGGGTTATATGTATGGTATTCCAATTCCTAGTTTTTTCAGGTCTTACCATACTGTTTTCCAGGGTGTTTATACTAATTTTCAATCCCACCAGCAATGTAGGAGTGCATCTTTACCCCACATCTTGCCAGCATTTGTTACTATTTTTATTCTTGATGATTACCACGCTGACTGGATTAAGATGAAATCTCTGATTGCTAGAGATGTTGAACATTATTTCATATATTCCTGGGCCATTTAGACTGAAACTAGATCCCATCTCTCACCCTGGGCAAAAGTCAGATCAAAGTGGACCAAAGACTTAGGAATTAGACCATAAATTTTGCAACTGCTAAAAGAAAACATAGGATCAACACTCCAACATACCAGTGCAGGCACTGGCTTTTTAAAAATGAGCCTCAAGCTCAAGAAATAAAACAAAGAATCAGTAAGCAGGATGCCATCAAATTAAAAATCTTCTGCACAGCAAAAGAAAAGATTTAGAGAATGAAGAGAGGGCCTATAGAAAGTGAGAAAATCTTTGTCAGCTACTAGCCTGACAGGGAAGTAGGACTTTAGAGTTCTTTATAGATTCTGAATATTAACACCAAAGAATCAAATAGCCCATTCAATAAATGGGGAAAAGAAGTAAACAGGTATTTTGCAAAAGAAACACAGACACTACCTTTTTAAACTAGAAGAACAATAAACAGCTTAAGGATCTTTCCAGGGTGGCCAATCCAGTACAGTCACACTAAGCTTAGGCAGCTGCAGTTATCGCCTCAAATATCTAAAGCCAGAGGAGAGAGGTTCCCAGATCAAATGAAAAACTTCCAGTGGGGAAGCCCAGGCCCTTGCCTCTCCACTGAAAATTTTGGAGAAGAGAAGAAAGGAGGAAGCCTCCACCCTATAACAGTGCAATGTTGCCTGTCGATAAAAAATAGATCAAACAAAATAAATCTTCAAATCATTACAAAAAAATGGTACAATGTAACATTGTTACATCCATGTTTTTATCTCCATGTTTTTTTTATCATAACTATGAAAAATAAAGTCTTTGCACATCAGTCTTGTTTTCACTCATTTTCTTTCAGTTTTTTCTCTTAATCTGATTATTTCCTACCAACTTGTTTTTCCCCTCTCTTCTGTTCCTTGGTGCATTTTCTCTTCATCTTTTAAGTTATGCTCTTTCAACTGTTTTTGGTATTTGGTTCAAATCATATTTAAGAAATTTCCTCTGACACAGACTACCAAAAATTATCAGTTTAGAACTTGTTGGTTTTCTTTTACTTATTTCTATTTAATAATTAATCAATTGATAAATCTAGATAATAATGTCAAACCATACTATTTTTAATGTTAGATAACTCTCCCAATTTAATCTGTCATGTATAAGATTTCCATAAACACCTCAATTTTGAAATCATATGTCCTTATTGTTTTGAATAGTCCTGAAAGTTACCTCATGTAATATGGTGTTGTTTTGTGATTCATTGTGTATATTTCATTCTTGCATTTGATTTTTTTCTTTATAATACGCTATGCAAAGCAAGTCCTTGTGCTATCAGTTCTAGCTCTTAACCCTGAGTTACTGTGATAAAGATCTCAAAGATAAGTCATACAACAGAGAGAAACTACAGGTTCAGGGAGCAGTGTGACCAGAAATAAGAACACAGTAACTTCAGAACTTGCATAAATAAGGCAAGTTGTGAGTACTGCTATTTTTTCCTTCAAAAGAGTTCAAAAAGGGCAGATTAGACTATTTATCCTGAAATCATTTGTATCAGTAATCATCACCTCTACAGTTCTTTTCTAAGGCTTCAGATCACTAATGAGTTCTCCTTGATGAAATTATGGCTTTTGAATACCTTGAATCATGAATCTAAGTCATTTTTGCATAGATTGTTCATGAATGACCCCTCCTTATGTCTGTCTCACCATCACCCTGAAACCATCTGCTTTGCACTAATGGATATGGAAGCCCTGATCATGTCATACCACAGTCGATTGCATCAACCTTAGGATCCCCTGGGCAGCTGTCTTCACCTTCTGTCTACTGGGGATATTATTAGATAAATTTTACCTTTGATCCTATTTCTTCAAGATTTCTGTCCTTCAGACCACTTAGAGCATCTATCTTTGTTCATTCCATCATTATAAGATGGAAGGTTAAAAGGCTGGAAACATTTACAACTCAATCATATTATCTTTCAATATTGATGAAAGATAAGAAAACATGTTTTCTCAAACATATTAAAGTTTTAACATACCACTTTACAAACCATTAACAAAAGAAATGTCTAGAAGTTTTATTAGAAAATCTCCAAGGTTAGTGCTCAAATCCCCCATGAATGTCCTTACTCTGGTTACACATGACAATATTTTAACATATAATTCAGCATATCATGTTAATTTTATCATTAATTTTCTGTTTTCAATGATTGTCGTTAAAACACGCACATATACACAGTAGAAGCTAAAAATGGTTCTTACTTTCTAAGAATACTGAAAATTGATATAATTTTACAACAAGGAAACAAAAAGTCCTTTTTTTGTTTTTAAGATTAGTACATTTTTAATATCTTAATTTTTTATTCTCATGAGTAAATTGTAGCAAAATAGTTTGTCCACAACACTAATGTTATTATTATACTTACCAGAGAAATCAAATTTGGTAAATCTATCCTTATAGGCTTTTAGTTAGCTCTTAAAAATCAACATTTTCTCAATTTCATGTACTAATTAGCTTAAGTTAAAAATATCAAAGACACAAGATGAGGGTATAATTGGAATATTTGCAAACATTAAGGGAAAAACAGATATTTTGTAATATTTTTATTTTTCACTCACTATATTGTAAAAATATCTTTAATTGAAAACTTCAAATTGGTATTTCCTAAGACACTTTCTTTTTTCTGTGAAATGGACAATAAGTTATTTGTCTACATTTCTTAGTTCTAATTAGTGCTTCTCGAATTATTTTTAATGGCAGTGAATTTTGATAAACATGGCAATTTAAGAAGCTGAAAAAATAGAAACTTTTAATAGCTTTTAATTTGTAAACTAAATTACTCTTCACTCTGCCTATCTGTTCAGCTGCATACACACATGCTTGGCACTCTTGGGAGAGGAGGCCTCTAACTGAACATGATATTTTACAGCCCTAAGACATGTTTATTATAACCACAATGTTGAATATATAGTCAATATAGAAGTATCTGTGAAATAAAAGTCTCAGAGATTTAAAAGTAAACTGTTAGAGTCTGTAAACAAGTCAAGATGGCGCCTGCCATTTTGCCAGAGGGAGTGGTTTGTTAAGTAACGCCAGGGAGCCATTAAGTGTGGAGATTCCTTACTGGTTGACTATTGTATCTAGTTTATGTTAATTAAGATAAGCTGTGTGTAAGATATATATACCCCTCCGGTCCTACAATAAACGGCTCCCACTCCTGCTGTACCAATGTACACAAGTTGTTCGTCACCCCCCTGGTTATTTTGCTGTAGCCGGACTGCGGCAGTAAACAGGATTTTGAAGCTAAGCCACATTTATGCTATATGTTTGTGACATTATATTGATCATTAGTCTAATTTCATCAAATAACTGAGTTTTATTCTTTATAAAATTTGAAAGAAAATCGTATTTCCAACTATTTATAGTCACTGATTTGCAACTAATTGAATTGCATAACTGTGCTCACAAATCCATCACTTGGAGACTTGGGTCATATTTTCTTATAGAGATTATAAGCTAAAGTATCTTTGACTTAAAATGTGGCTATAATAATTACAAGCTCTTCAGTCCTTCTTTGATATTATGTTTATTTAAATTCCTACATCACTCAAGGCACTAAACTTTTCTGGCCCTAAACCAATTTAATTTTAAGCCTCATCTCTTTCAAGATGTGATCATTTTGAGTTCTTTAATATGTCTTATATATAGTAAGAGAGAATAATTATTCCAGTTAATTCTGGAAGTGCTGTCCTGAATATGAGGAAAGACAACAAACCATAACTCTATTGTCTTACAGAAGTTAGTGACGTGGAAAGGAGAGTTGTGTTGGGTTTGAGGCTGTTTATGTCACAGGATAAACTGGAAAAGCAATTCCTAAGATATCTGTTTAAATAAACTTCAATAGATTATTTTTGCACCATGAATTAACCATCTTTATGAGTTAATAAAGTAAAACCCCCATTTGTTTCAGTTTCATGTAAATAGGGTCACAGTCAACTCAATGATTAAATTGAATGAAAGAGCAATTTTCATTGATTCCAAATCTGCATTGAAAGCATGTAAATTGTCACCGAATATATCATTCTTTTCTTTTGATGTATTTTGCTATGGTTTGAGTATTTGTGTCTCCCAAAATTCATATGTCAAAATCCTAACTCACAGACCAAGCATTTGGGAAGTGATCAGGCTTTGAAAACTGATTAGGCTTTGAAAGAGCATCACTTGTGAGTGGGGTTAAGACCCATATAAAAGAACTCCATGCAGGGTAGGACCTGATTGTTTTTCAGATCTTCTTCCCTGAATACAGAGTATTATTTTTCTTTGCATTTCTGCTCTATTTACATGTGAAGGCAGCAAGAAGACCTTTACTATAAGCTGGTACCTTCATCTTGGACATTCCAACCTCTAAAACTGTCCAAGAAATAAATTCAGTTCTTTATAAATTACTCAGTTTCATGTATTTTGCTAAAACAGACAGTACACACGAATACAGATTTTATCATTAAATCCTGCTTCGCAAAATTATCATTGTTGTCTTAATAGAATTGTTATTTCTGCTACGAACTTCTAAAAGGGAAAAGGGAAAAAAAAATTCAAAGACTACCGTTTGATTATTATGAAGGAAGGAAATAAAAAAGCATTATCAAAGAAGTAAAAAATAATACGCATTAGCAAGGAGGTAGAGAAATTGGAACAATTGCACACTGCTGGAGAGAATATAAAATGGTGTGGCCACTCTGGAAAAAAAAGTCCAATAATTCCTAAAAATATTAGGGTAGAGTAACTATACGACCCAGAAATTCCACTTGAAATTATGTTCTTTTTTTTAAAAAAAAAAAAATACTTTACATACTTTTAAAAAATGTACTTTAAGAAATTACAAATAGGTAGTTGTAATAATAGCAACATTATTCACAGTAGCCCCAAAGCAGAAGCAACTGGTGTGTGTCAACAGATACATAAATAAAAACAATACGGTACAAAAACAGAAGGAAACATTATTCAGCCTTACCAAAAAAAAAAAAAAAAATCCTGGCACATACAATAACACAGAAGAACCTTGGTGACATTATACCAAGTGACCAGTCACAAGAGGACAAGTGCTGTTTGAGTCCACCTGTATGAGGTACCTAGAGAAGATAAATAGCGGAGACGGAAAGTAGAGTAGACATTGCCAAGGGCAGGGAGGAGGGGACAATAGTAACTGTTTAATGAGTAGAAAACCTGAGTTCCAGAAGATACAATGAGTTCTAGAGAAGTAGGGAAGTGAGAATTTCACGACAATGTGAATTCATTTAATGCTAATGAAGTGGATGTTTAAAGACATCTAAAGTGAGTAATTTTATATATTATATGTTATATAATGAGAAACAAATACATAGGGATAATATATATACATATAACCACAATTTAAAAATATAGATAGCTGAAAACATAAATTAGGTTTCTCATATTTTGATAGGTTACTAAGCCTATTTTAATAACATTCTTTAGCAGAATTGGGTCATTAAAAAAACCTCTCACGATTAATAAAAGTTTGGGAAATATCTTCCTCTGATAAAAGAAATGTTTGGATTGAATAAAATTTATAGACTATGGGAACTGATCGAATGGCCTAGAAAACAAATGTCACTTTTAAACACATTTGTGTTTCTGAGAATTTTGTGAAGCACAGTTTTTAGTTAACAACATAGAAGTTCATCAAATTTCTATCATAGAAAGAGGGGATAAAATACCTCAGTGATGGATACCCTTGTGGTCTTAAGTGAAAAGATACAGCCCAACTGACTTTAAATATGAAGGGAAACTGAAGCAGGAATTCTAAGGATAGCTCTTAGAATACAACACGATGTTAAATGATTATGAAAGGTGAACGTGTAACACAGGTGTCATAGAAAACAGCAACTCATAATCATTAGCATTCTACCAATAATACATGCTTTTCTGAGTAGTGATTTGACATTCTCCATATCATAGAACTACTTTCTCCATTTAGTAGAAAATATAGCAGCTCACAGTGGATGGCTAATTATAAAATTTTAAGCATTTGAGAAACTGGTCAACTGCTCTTAGATACAAAATCCCAGAGAAGTAATTTGGTGGCTTTGTTTTGGTCAGGCAAACATATTTAGACAAATCAAGTGTTATCAGGTTGTGATGTTTTGTAAGAAACAGACATTTCCCATGTTGTAGACCAAGTCAAAGGACACAAAGCCTAGAATAAAAAGATGGTGACTATAGAGATCAGAGTTCGGCAGACAAAACTATGTCTATTTTTACTCCTTTTTACTTTATTCTTTTGAACTACACTAATTATCTTTGTTTACTTCTGATCTCAGGCAAGCACAAATTTATCATGCATCAATCTCCACTATCATATAGGTTTTACTTAAAAAAATATGGTTCTTAAGTGATAAATGTCTTCATTTTAATACTATTTAATATGTATAAAAATATGCAAGCCCATTATGATTATAGTTTTTAAAATTTAAAAAAACAAATAAAATTAAATGCAAATGCTAGAAAACCAATAATATTTAGATTAGTGGATCTTATTTAAATTCTCCAAATAAAATGAATGATTTCATTTCTCTGTAATTAAAATGTTATTTGAACTTGAATATAATTCTATCATGAAATTGCCATTTTCAGTTTCCATGGATATAATACCATATATACTGTGATAACCATTTTTTTGTTCCTTCTCTTATGTACTCTTGACTTTTACTTAATTGTTTTTCAGTCTGTGTCTAGCATTCTTCCTGTTGTCTACAGTTTTATTGCAATATTTTCCAAGCTAAAGACATTCATTCCATGTAATAATGCTTTAACAGTGTGAACTTATGTCAATTATTATCCAAATTACATCAGTATTCTGCTAAATCTGAAAAATCATCCTTTTGTTTCTCATTTGGCTATACAATTTTTTTCTTAAGTTAATTCAAATCACGATGAATGAAAGATGTATGTTATAAACAATTGAGCAACTAAAAAATAAATAAGCAAAAATAACAAACAAATGGTAGAGATAAAACATAATCACTTAAAATAATTATGCCCAAAGAATAGAGAAAATAAGGAACAAACTATGGATAGATAAAACAGAAAATAGCTAGCATGATAGGAGAATTAATTTCAACTATATCAATAAATGCATTAATACATATCTCAATTAAAAGGCAAATATAGTAAGAGTCAATGAACTATCAAGAGCTGATATATGACATCCACAAGAAACATACATTAAGTCTATAAAAGATTAAAAGGATATAAAATGACATGCCACACAAATACTGAGCCAGTGTAACGTGTGGCAGCTATATTAATACCAAAGTTAACTTCAGGACAAGTAATATTACCAGAGATAAAGATAATAATAAATGATATAATTCATAAGATGGCATTAAAACCCTATATATACACTTAAAGAAAGAGTTTGAACATGTATGAAGAAAATAATAAGACAGAAAAAGAGAGGATGACAGTAACACATGAAGACTCTTTCCTCAATAACTCACAGAAAATTAGAGTATCATTAAGAATATAGATGGCTTGAGCAACATTATGAACCATTTCAACCAAATAGATTTTTGCAGAACGCTCTACCAAACAGCAGCAGGATAACACATTCTCCTCAACTACACACAAAAATATTTTCTAAGATATATCTTATCCTGAACCAGAAAAAAGAATACATTAAACTTAAAAGTGTGTGATATAGTTTAAAAGAAAAATAGAAAATTTATTTTAAGAGAAATAAGAGGGAAATCCTCAATGTTTTGGAATTTAAATGCTTCATTTATAAATAACCCATAGAGAAAAGAGCAACTTGAAGGTTAAAAAATATATATATTATGAATTAAGTGGGAATCATAACATATAAAAATTCATGAAATGCAGATAAGTAGTGCTGGTAGTGAAATTTAAAACATCAAAAGTTTATATTAGAAATAAAATAAGAAATGGGTTTAGCAATATCACTTGAATAAGGTAAATACATTCAAATTAATTGTATTTACATACAATTAAAATAACTAAAAATCAAAATATTTTTAAGACTAGAATTTATTAAGTATGATAAATCTTGAAATCATCTCACTCTATTTAGAATGACAATTATCCATAATACAGGCAACAATACACGTTGGTAAGGAGGTAGAGGAAAAGGTACTCTCATACATTGTTGGTAGGACTGCAAATCGCTGCAACCATTATGGAAAGCAGTATGAAGACTTCTCAGAAAACTTGAAATGGAACCACTATTTGACCCACCTATCCCATTCCTCGCTTTATACACAAAATACTTGAAATCTGCATACTACAATGGCATGGCCACATCAATGTTTATAGCAGCTCAATTCACAGTAGCCAAACTATGAAACCAACCTAGATGCCCTTCAACAGATGAATGGATAAAGGAAATGTGATATATATCACATTAAAGAATAATGAAATTATGGCATTTGCAGGTAAATGGATGGAGCTGGAGAATATCATGCTAAGCGACCTAAGCCAATTCCCCCAAACCAAAGTTTGAGTGTTTTCTCTGATATGTAGATGCTAATTCACAATAAGGCAGGGAGGTGCTAGGAAAAAGAGAGGTACTTTGGATTAGGCAGAGGGGAGTGAAAGGAGGGAAGGTGGTGTGGGGGTAGGAAGGATAGTAGGATGAATCAGACATTTTTACCCTATGTACATAGATGATTACATGAGCTGTGTGATTCTTCATCATGTACAACCAGAAAAATGGAAGCCATACTCCATTTCTGTATACTGTCATATATAACTAATTAGAACAAAAAAAAAATAGAAAATGGGGCTGGAGTTGTAGTTAAGTGGTAGAGTGCTCACCTCACACTAGGGAGGCCCTGGGTTCAATCCTCAACACCACATGAAAGTAAAATAAAGGTGTTGTGTTCCTCAACAGCTAAAAAAAATATTTAAAACAAATAGAAAATAAAAAGACAAACTAAAGAAAATATGTGCATGATAAATGTTTGATTAGAGACAAATTCTGAGTATATAAAAACTCCTTCAACTCAATAATAAGAAACCAAATCAAAATCTGTAAGACCTAAGAACTTCTTTTGAACACTTTACTTATGAAACAATATAGATGGCAAAAAAAAGGAGAGCTATAAGATGTTCAGTCCTCTGACTTAAGTGCATTTCGGACCCAATACCTTATCCTTGATTGATCAAGAGTTTGATATCTTGTTATGCTGGAAGAAAGTCTTTTATATGAGTACTTGTCTAGTGTTTTAAAATAATAAATATAAATAACATGCTTTGATTCCCAGGACTCAATTTTAAGAGTCATTAAAAGATCTGTAATCAGAGCTAAAAAGTTTGATAAAGCCATGTACGAAAAGCTTGATTCAGTAGTTATTGGGAGGAAGAAGTCAGACCAAATAAATGTTTAGAATATTACAGAGCTCTGACTCAGAAACAAGACATTTAGGCCTGGGCAGAGAGAGTTATTAGCTTTTGGTAATGATTGTAAACACTGCGATTTACTCCAATAGGTTATTTTCTTTAAGTATCTGTCCCTCTCTGCCAAGAAACACCATAGAGTTCTGACAGGCAAAGGCTTGGGCATGCGTGCAAGGTGTGGCATGAAAAGTGCAGCAGTGCCCAGCGAGGGCATCTCATCCCCTGAACTCTAGGTTCTATCTAGTAGCTGGGAGACCAGCAGGTTATCAGGTTTCTGCCTGCATTTGATGAGGAAGGGAGGAGACATCCTTTGGATTTCCTAGCATTTGGGGGGATCTTCAGGGACATGAAGTCCTGAATTAGAAGGCACAAAAAAATGGGAGGCTATTTGTAATTCTTTTAACATTAACACTCTTAATTCCCTCCTTGAGACATATCTTGTTACCTCAGTTCCCTATAATCTGAAGAAATGATTGCTAGAGAATAATAACTCCTTTTGAGAATCTCTTTATGATTTTGTATTCTGTGTTTATTTTTACAAAATATCAAGTCTGCTAGGATTCATTTTCATTATGGTCTAACATTTAAAACATAAAAGGAAACAAACACTTTGATTTGTATCTAATCCATTAAAATGTAACATGATAAATCAATTTAAAATTATAAACATGTTGAAAAATAGCAAAAATGTCAATTTCCTTGCACTATGTTACCTCTGGGACTTACTTTTTTAAAAAATGTTATTTTTGTGCCTTCAATATTTGTAATGCAGCTATAATTTAATCATGTTTCGCCTTATGTTAGGAGAATGGGAACATCAAACTATAACCATATGCATGCAGTTTTCCAGCAAATTTCCAAGAGACAAATATGAGTTAATGCTCTTTGGCACTTAATATGTATCAGGCACCCTTCTAAATGTTCCACATATATCCCTCTTTTAATTTTTATAACAGCACTACAATATAACAACAGATGGGATTCTTTGAGAATAAAACAAAGTGCTACCCTTCCTGGATCATTGATTTCTACTCTCTCATTTTTCATATGCAGATGCTAGAATGTGAGCTTAAACACAACTGGCCACATTTTCACATCACTACTCCAAAGGGACCTATTTTACTGCCCTTTTACTAAGTAACTTGTGCCTTGATCTTTAGATAACCCTCTGCAGCTACATGCATGATGCTTATTCAACCAGTCCAAATGTCAATTCTACAAATTTCACAATAAATCAAATTTTATATATCCATTTGGTTGTATAAAATGATATAAACAGAACCACAATGTTTCTTTCCTCAACAGTCACCAGGTTGAATTATGTCAATAGTGAATCAGGTATCAATCCGATTCACTATTGGCTGAATTACAGCCAGTTTACTTTTAAATGGCAAGTTTTTAAAATATAACTGAATATCATCTTGTCTAATGACTCAGTGTAGATATCCTTTCTGAAAAGTGGAGAGTATTCTTTAAATTTTATTTAGCTTAACTCTATGAGTATTATATTCCTTCCCAACATTTGACAGCATTAATATAATTTTTGTTAAAAAAAGTTGATTTAATTCAATGTTTGACACAGTCACATAAAGTAGATGTTAAGTCATGTAGCAGAAATGTGCTCAGAGAAAGGAAAGATGAAGTATGAAAACACACAGCTGGTAGAGATGGAGAGGACATTGTGGGTTCTACATTACTGCACTTAACCCTTTTAGTTACACTGCTGTCTGTTCTAAGCAGGGAAATTAGCAATAAGTGTCAATTGAGTTATTATTTTGTTGCTACAAATTTTTGTATTCCTTACATTTGTGGCTTCTATTATGTTCACTATGCTAGTGCATCCCCCACCCCAATCATTTAACTATGTGGTTAAAATCTGAACTGATTCAGATATGGAAATTTCCCCAAACAGATAAAGCACTATAAAATAGGTATTCTACAGTTAAGTATTGGGGAGAATTAATGCAGAATTTCAGTCGAGAATGATTTGGATTCCTTTTAAACCCAGAGACTATGATTTAACTTTGGATGTGATATTCGGGTGGCTTAGTTTATTCTCACATTGTCTGGTTCATCCGCTCAGCAAATGAATGAATTTAACAAGCACACATTCTACCCTTGAATTTATTCATAAACGTATATGTACTTAGAGAAACAACAACCAAAAAGTGGAGCAAAATCTCTTGAATTTGTGTTGAATGTGGAAGAACCTTGTATGGATATGAATTTTAACAAGACACTTATTAGCATTCTTCTCAAAGTTCCTGAATCAATTGACTTGCTACAGGTTTTCTTCTCCCTATCCTTCGAGTGCAATCCTGGAGGCAGTCACAATGCCCATCACAACAGCCTGTCACAAAGGGATTCTTCTGAAGCTTCCTGTGGCAGCCCCTCACTTTTTTCTTACTGTATTATTGCTGAGGTGTTCCTGGTTCAAGACATCAACAGAACAAGGCTCCCTTCACATACTCTTTTTATCCCTATCCTATAAAAGCCTATTTTGAGGAGAATTGAAAGCTGACTGGATAATACAAGAAACAACAAATGGTTTGCTTCTGACAAGAGTATTGCAGGCACTATCGCTGGCTTCAAAGCAAGATTGGAGGTGACAGCAAGGATACCATTGAAATAACTTTTATGCAAGTTGGATTTACAGGGATGTCTGAAGCATGTTAGCTATGTAATAAAAATCCAAACTATAAAGACAGAATATTTTATTTTAACTATACATCCTCATGGCTTCTTCAGAGATAGCAAACATTATTTTCTTATGGAAAATATTGAGAGTTTTGAAAAAGCAGGTCAGCATTGTTGAATGTAATACATAAAGTGCAATCCAGGCAGGTCATAAAAAATGGGCTACTAAAATTAAAACTAAAATGAAAAATTCAATCACATGAATTTCCAGAGTTCACTAGCCATGTGTGGCTGAATGCCATGCTAATTGGGCAGCACAGTGAACATTTCCATCATCACTGATGTTCTATTGGACAGCACTTATATAGTACATGTAATTAATATAAAGTAGACGGTTTTCAAAATCTCTGCAGCAATACTGCAATTGTATCCCTTTACTTATCCTATAATCTTAAACGTCACAGGGAGAGTAAGTGATGATTAGCAACTGATTTCTTCAGGCTGAAAATATCTTAAAATATTTTACATTGATAATATGCTAGGAAGACTGGGAAAAATAAATCCATGTAATTTTGAAACATTCATATCCCAAACTTTCGTGTTGGGTATTCCACTGCATCTAAATGTATTATACCTTTATCTTATGGATAGCAAAAAACAAATCTTAAGATGTGACCTTTTTTCACAAACCCCTACCCTCTGAGAACTTTTTAAGAATAAAACTTAGGTTTGATTGGTTTTTGCACTAGGAAAAGCAGTCTCTTAGTAATCTTTCAACTTTTATCATGGAAAGTATAAAAGTTTGAAAATACATTGCACTGTATAAAGCACAAGCTAGTAATACTACATGGTGATTTAGTCCTATTTACATTTTCAATTTTAGAGCTCATGTACAATCTCATTTTCACTCGATAGCTTTAGTTACAAGGGTTCTTTTTTATTGTACAAGATCTATATAAAGAAGAGCAGACTGTGATCATGTGGATGGTTTAACACACATTACAATGTTTTATTATTATAGCATGACTTCAGAATGACTCCATTTCTCAAAGGTGATAGGGTTGTCTTTGGGTTATTTCAGCTATTCTAAATAAGAAGCAATAAAAAGCACTTTCAAGCACTCTGTTTATTCCATAAATACTATAGTAGTCTTCTATCTCTCTTTTTAAAAAAGATTTTTTGACTTTAGTATATATTTTTTCCCTGATATGTGTGGCTAAGCTAAGGAAATTATCTTATTGTGAAAACAAAACAGAAAGGGATAATTAGCCATAATTTGAACAGAAATTAATGCCAAGAGATAAATTAATTTTTACCTGAAGACTTCAGAGAGTTCAAGGAATTCAGGCTACATTATAGTTGAAAGAAACACTGGAATGACAATCCCTGAAATCCGCATAGGTTGTATGACAGAATTAGTGATATTTAACACAATTTTAAAGAAAGTTAGCCATATTCAACACTGCAAAATATCCAACACCTAACCAGCCTCATCTGCCATGTTTTATTTACAAGGGCAGAAAAAAAACAGTCTCATTTTCCCAACAGCAATTCTAATTTATTTAGCGAGAATCTCAGTTTCTAACTTGCGAGCATACAAGCATACATATCTTTTTAATTACATCACAGTCTGATTCTGAAGAAACAGTTTGGTAAGAATACTAATTTCTGCATAACAAGATAAGTCACTTTATTTTCCCAAGGAAAAGTAAAAGAATTGAGAACAGAGAAGTGAAACAATTTTCAGCCTGAGGGTTTGACTGATGATGTTAGCGAAACACTCTCTTCTTCCTCACCAGGAGATTGCACTTGCTAAGTACAGTAAAAATGTGGTGCTTCCTGGGTGGTTTTCAATCTTCTTCCCAAACTAGCCCCACAAAACCCAGTACTAGTTTCAGAGAAAGAGTCATATGCTCAAGATGCCCACATATTAAGTAAAAATTTTCTTGCTTTGTGAGTATCAAGAATCATCATTGTAGCACCAATCTTTGTTAATTTGAAAATTTAAAAATAACTATTAATAAAAAGTGAAAAAGGTAGAGTGTACAGATAGGAAACAAACAAACAAGCATAAATAATGCTCATTTGCATAAAATGAATAGGGTTCAGAAGAGATTATCTACCTTAGCTTCATCTGAAATAATCATAATCATAATAATAACCATAATCATAATAATGTTGTCATTAACTCTAGAGAAGTGAACCCACTGGATTTGATGTTGTCTTTCTTCCACACTCAACTAGGATTTTATCATATTTATCAATAATTTAAAAGTTAATTTTTCATGATAAAAGAGCTAGTGTGGGGTTTAGCTTAGGCTGATAGCTAGTGCTCCACTCATTATTATGAAATGGCTTTTTCAGAACATTTCTACTTACATCTAAGATGTTGAAATAATATCTTTTTGTACGATTATCATCTATCATTCTAGAGGTTTCAGTGATGTGATTTTTTGATATGTAGTGAGCATATGCTTCAGTAGCTTTTTAAAAGTTAAAACATATTTTATCCTTTTAAGTATTTTCTTATTAAAGTTTTTTTTTCTTCCTCTCCCAAAGAGAGAGAGAAAGAAGTAAGGACATTTACATTTCAGGAAAAAAGTGAATTAAGATATAGATATATATATATATAAATGAATGGCCTGATTTCTTTTCCTTTTTTCTTCTTCTCCATCTCCTTCCTCTTCCTCATACCTTCCTGCCTCTCCCAACCCCTATTTCCTGATCCTTTCAAGTGATTTGGAAATCAGGGGGAAATTGGTTTGAGGGTAACTAGAAATTCAAAATAATAATTTGGGGAATACATATTAGATATAAATTAGAAAATATGAATATAGTTTTAAGTATAATAATCATAAAATTAGCTGAAAGTTATTAAATGCTCATTTTCATTTGGTAGTAAGATTGCCTGCTTTCTTTAGCATTGTTAGATGTAATTGGTTTTACTTGAGGCACCTTCAGTCAGTCAAGGTAAAATAGTAAAATTTTGCTTTAAAAAATGTAAGAAATTAGAGATTTTTTTTCCTGTGGTCATTTTTCAAATGTAAATTGCTAATTATCTAAGGGGAAAAAATTACCCCTCAAACACCAGACTTTTTTAAGTTGTAAAAATATAAAATCAAGAATGGTTGAAGGAATGATAGAAAATATTTTCTAAGAGAAAAAAAATCCTCTTTTTATTACTGTAGATTATTTTCATATTTTTTGTGACTTAATTTTTGCTCATTTATGCTCAAATATTTATTCTTTTCATTATCTTTCACTTGACAATGGAAGAAAATGAGGACAAAGCACATGATACTAAAAAGTAACCTACCAAGTTTTCATGCTAGGGAGACAGAAAAATCTTCTAATTGAATTTATCCATGTCAAAAATTCATAAAACAAAATCACCAAAGTGCTTAGAGTTTCTCAACAAAAAGATAATCAATAGATGATTATAGTTTGTTGAAATGGTAACATTTTGAATCTTTCTTCTTGAGGAAAATTGTTCATCTGAGACAAAGGAATTAACAATTTTGGTTATATTTCCTGATTTTGAATCATTTAGTCTGAATATTATCTCAAGTGTGATATTTTTTAAATGGAACTATTTGGTACAAGTAGTCTGATAAATAATTATTCTTGCTCTTGCCCCATATTGGTATTTATCCAGTTAAAAAGTATTTAGACTTACTGTATCATTTGAATCTATTCTGCTTGTAGAATATTGATTACTTCACTTCCTTCTTTCCACAACTCTCTCATCTACTGGTATCTCTGGCTTCTAATCTCCAAGGAAGCACTGATGTCGAAAGTCATGAAAGTTTAGCAACTGGGCTCACTGCAGCTTCCCAGGATGCCTTCTCAACTGAACTAGCAGAGAACACACAACTGGTTTTTCCTACTTATCATTTGCTGTTCCCAGATGTATGAGATTGTCCCTAATAACTAAAACTAAGTCTACTTTTGCTCTTCTCCTGGTCTAATGGGTGCCAAGTTGGCATACTTCTCCACCTTACACTGGATATATCAAGGAGACATGTGCCACAGAATAATGGGAATCAGTTGTGATGGTGGCAGAGGGACTCTATTCATGGGACAACCAGAAATAGATTCTTTAAATTTTCTATTGTAATGAAGGAAAGCATCTGATTAGACATTTTATCTTTCCTGCTACTCAGAATGCCCTTTTGATTTTCCATCTTTGCTAATCAAAATCTCATATGCTTTAAGACACAGCTTAAATTGTATCATTATCATTATACTATGGTTGATCAAACTCCGCTATCCACCTCTTCCTATTTAAATTTCTTCAAAAGTACAGCACAAATATGTAGAATTGTTCACATTTTAAAATATTTTCTATTTTCATTTTAAAAGTATCTGTTTCATGATTATCAAAAGAGTGAAATAGCTGGAACTATTATTATATTTAAAATCATGTGTAGGAAACACTTTGAATACATAGTGGACTACTTAAAATTATTTTAAAGAAGAATCATAATTTAGCATGACATAACAGTAGTTTTTGTGCTGAGCCCTAAAAATTCATGATCATGATCCTCCCTTAGACCTGTTTGCATTTCAGGCATACTCTGTTATTAGATATTGGGAAAACCCCAACCATAAAATTGACTTCAGTGTGGTAAATTCCTTGGTAATCAAACAGATGTAAATTTCATACAGCATTAGAGTTTTCTCTAATATCTTCAATACAGCCAGACATATACAAGGCTCATTAAAGTTGAACTCATAATCCAAGCTAAAATATACCATTAGCAAGAATTTTCAGGCAGTAAATACAACAGAAGGTTTCAAACCATGAACACTTCAGATAATAGAATTTTTCCAGTTACTGCTGTTTAAAGAAATTTGGAAACACAAGCGATTTGGAGATAAGAAGTCATGGTGAAATAATAAAATATTTTTGGGTAATATTGAAAAAATAAATAGCCAAATTTATTTCAGTTTAATAAATGAATACTTAGTTTTAAATACTATATAAGTTCTGAGGGGAAAAATAAGTACTTATGATGAATAATGGTAGTAAACTTAGAAAAAAAAAAACTAAAGACAAATTAAAAACTCTTAAAAGCAATGAGAGAAGACAAGGCCAATCACAGAACAACTGCCATCCCAAATGCAGGTTTCTCCAGAGCCACCCCACAGCATAGGGTAAGGCAGTTAGCTTCAAAGCACAATAAGACAGCAGTGAGCAACCTGGCACTTATGTCCTCTCCACCTGACATAAGTAACTTGACTTCAGAAATTTTCAATAACCAGCCACAACTCAGACTTGGTCAATTAGAATCTTTGTGGTGAGGACTGAGTCCACAGTTTAAAGTTCCACACATGATTCCAATATGGAGACAAGTTTGAGGACTACTGTAGTTTATAATATACATCAGCAAGAAAGAAATTAAACCCCTAAGGAAGGCATAAGTGGAATGCTAATAAGCCAATGCTGAATAGGTAACAACAGTAAAAATATTGATAACTATTTTTATGTAATGTATATTCTATATTTTAATGTTTAGAAATATATACTTATTCATTTTATACATTTCTATCTATGTTATAAAAAGCTGACTAGAGCAATAAACAAATCTATAACCACTAAATAAATTAAATAAGGTTTAAAAATTTCCATAAAGATATTACATACAATGATATAAAAGTCAAATTGAATAATTTATCAAACATTCTGATTATAAAATACACAATTCCATAATTCAAAATGTATATATAAACACTGTTTGATAGACATCCTGGATAAGTGTATGTTCAATTTCACTGAAGCATTTTATTTTATGTAGAAAAGCTAGCAGAAAACTTAATTATGATTTGTAGTAAAAGAATGAGTAATTGCTAATGCATTCTAGTAATAGAATACTGTAGAATAGTGAAAAATAAAACTCTTCTTGGAAATATGGCTAGAACTCAAGGGAATAATATCAACAAAGTTAATAATCAAAAGAAAAATACATTTATCATGACATCATTTTGAAAATTTTTAATATGCAAAACAAATATATGTATACATTATTAATTATATATATGTAATACAAATATGGTATGGCATATCACCAAATTTGGGATGGTCATTATCTTTTCAGAGGTTAGGAGGAGTAGGGAATTTCAGAGAGTTTTGTAGAAGATTTCAAATGTTTGCTTCCTAACATTGTTAAAAAATATATGACAGGCTGGGGATGTAGCTCAGTGGCAGAGAGCTTGCCTTGCACGTGTGAGGCATTGGGTTCCATCCTTAGCACCACACACACACACACACACACACACATACACACTCAATAAACAAATAAAATAGAGTCATGCTGTCCATCTGCAACTACATTTTTTAAAAAAATGTATGCAGACACAGTGGTGCATGCTCATAGTGCCAGTGACTTGGGAGGCTGAAGCAGAAGGATCTCAAGTTTGAGGCCAACCTTGGTAACTTAGGGGACATTGCCTCAAAATTTTAAAAAAAGAGGGGTCTGCTGAGGATGTAGCTCTGTGGTACCTGGGTTCAATCCCTAGTACCACAAAAAAATTAAAAATAAATTATAAAAGTCTGGTGAAAAATTATTCAGAGGTGTTTTATGTATATGAATGTTTAAGATCTTTCTGTGTATCATTACAGGCTTGTAATACTTCTTAATATTAAAAGGAAAGGAGCACATTGTTTTTGAAAAAAGGACTTATATCTAAAATTATGCATGAGCTAATTTTGGAGTACATGCATCTATATCAATATAGTTGCTCAAATTAACTTCATAAGACTGTGGCAAGTTGAAAGCCCTCTACCTCAAACTGAAGTCAACTGATTTATTTGCAGAACTCAGTGGGGCATCATGCAGTCAGCAACCCCTTAGCCCTAGTTTGCAGGGTGAGCACCCCAGGAGACCAGCCATTGTACCGCTTCCCTCCACATTAGGTCTGGAGAGCTTGAAGCATTCATGGGTGAAATGGACACATACAGAGCCTCTCCTTGGCATAGTTTAATGTTTCATTTGGTGCCAAAAAAGTATTATACTTTCATTCCACTTACATTCTTCTTCTATTTGTGCATGACTGAAAAATCTATTAAATGTCAAAGAAGATCACTGAAAAGAAACTAATATTGCTCCAAATAAAATTTTTTTTAACCATAATTCACTGACATTTTTTTCTCCTGCTGCATTTTGATTGAAATATAAGTCACAGTACCATTAAACTTATCCTTAGCAATGCTAAATTTTTATAGATAGCACCTGTTCAACGTTCCCTCTTTGAATTAATTTCACATGTAAAGTTACACATGTAGTGGAACTGAAGCCCTAAATCCTCACATTCAGCATATTAATAATTTATTATTGTATTATTTTTATGCTAAAGTTGACTTCTCCTGTGATTTTCCTAATGTGTCCCACTATTTCCTTTGTATCCATTGGACAATTTTCCTTGTTGACCAAGTTAAATTTGTGAGATTCTCCAGGAGCAATTTTAAGCACGATTATTTAAATCCTCTTTGAGGTGACTTATGATTCTCATAAATGACTAGGGTATTTACATTTTTTCCCTCTTGTCTGTTTTCTCTAAAAAATCTTTACATTTTCATACCTCTCCTATACTTCTTAACATTCTATTATATGTTAGAGGAAGTAGTTACCAGTGTAATCATGAATAAGTAACCTAACAGAAAGTTCAGAATTAGATATTATTGCATTTGAATTATCCCCCAAGTTATTTGGATCAACTTGGACCCTGGGTATTAGGCACTGTCTCCATTTTGGTTTTGTGCAAACATAATTGCTTTATAGTACAGAATTAAGAATGGAGTCTGCCATACCTGACTTTTAAAGCTTCAAAATAAACCAGATAGGTAACTCAGCTCAGGAATTAGCATGTATTTTCTATGCAATAAATGTTAATTTGGAAGTAGTGGTGTGGCAGGTATTCATTCATAATAGTGTGGTACTGGAATTAGTAGCTGCTATTATTTTCATAGTAATGAGATAATAATAATAAATATGAAAAATGGTTCTCCAAACTACCCCACAAGAATCAAAGCATTTTTTTGAGAGGCAGCTGAATTACTACCTATATTTCAAATGATTTTGTGTTTCCTTTCAAATAGTCTATCTAAAATGGGTTGTCATAAATAAAGAAGGAAGTCATTCTTATTAGAGAAAGGAATAAAGCTTAGCGTTGTGATTATAGCACTTATACTGATATTCAAGTAGATTTGCATATCATTTCAATAATCACAAAGTATGATTGCTCATTATCTAGTAAAAAAAATGACTAAAATGTTCCAGGGCAATTTGAAATATATTCATTATTTAATTTTAATAATGGAAAAATCAATTAAACCTTATACAATACCTTATTGGAGGGCTATTATGAAAGTTATATAAATTTAGTTATGTATGTCTTTATCTTCTCTATACACTCATGCTTATAATTTTATGAAGAAAGAAATGGGAAGGAAGTTCATTTAAGAATTAACAATAATTTTAATACAGAAATTTCTCCTGTCAAATATAACTCTTGACAAAGAAACCTATCTCTTTAGAAGCTGAAAACCCATATCTATCTGTTGGACACATTTTGCTTCCTTGTTCAAGTTCATTTCCCAAGGAGCTAAAACCTCTCTCATATTTCACTACCTTTTAAATTGAATAATAAAATGTTAATTTGTGTTTTATGTCAGGAATTTTTTCCCCCACAAGGGATTTGGCATTGATATGAATGGTCATTGTAAAAGATCCTTTAAAGAGCCGTACAAAAGAAATATTTTTCAGCCTTTTGACTAAGATTTCAAGATGAAATTATTTGCATTCCCATTAGGGCATCTTTACTACAGTGAATAGATCACTGTCTTAGATTGTTCAAAGGCCATCAGTAGATATTCTTTTGTGTAATGCATCTGTAGTAGGCCCAGTAAAGGCAGCTCCTAGGGTAAGAGGTTGTTCAATAATGTCAGATGAATCCCGTGAGTCCTGCACTCTGTCATATTATTTTCTGCTAATGTTGACACAAATGAAATGAATCTTCTATTTCTATTCATCTATTCAGTATTATCAATAGAGATAGCTGATAGCTATATCAATATGATAATTTCAGTTTGCAAGTTATAACTGAGGATAAAGGTACATGTCCCTAAACTTATATAAAGGTAATATTAGGAAGAAATATTTTGCCTTTTAAGAAAACACAAAAAACCCTCTATGTTGATTATTGTTCAGCTATAAATTTGTAAGCTTATGTATAGTACCTTACACTAAGGACTATATGTGAATTTTCTATTACATGTCTATAATCAAGGCCTGCAAATAAGTGATGTGCATGTGAATAGAATATTTATTCCAAGCATAGCTATATTACTTTATGTATTTATGAGAGGATGACTTGAGTTTATAGATGTAACTTGAGATTCACAGGTAAGTATTCACTGGAGAAGAATGAGAAATTAAATATAGCCTCAAAAGCAATATTACTGAAAGGTTCTGAGAAATTGCAACATAAAACATTTAAAATTACCATAGTTTTGAGGGATGAAAGTATTTCTTTCCAATAGAAAACCACTTTCCATGGAATCATAAAAATTTGAAACTGGAAATAAACACAAGGGGCATCTATTCCTGTGCTGTCATTTTCATAAGAGAAAATTGAATGTCAGAAAGAATAAGTGACTTACACCTCAATACAAAATAAAATGGTTTTCTTTTTAGTTTTTTGCATAAAACAACCATAATGGAAAGTAGAAATTGCTTTCCTTCTGTTTGAGGATATATTCTAGAATTTGTATTCCAAGTATAAATTTAATTGTTTATCTATTCAAATTCCTTTTAAAAGATGCATATAAATATAAACATGTTTACATTTTTCACTTTTTCTTGCTACTTTTCTAATTTCATAAAACCACTGGCATGTGAATTTCATTCTATCTCACTCTTCCTTTTATAACAATATTTTTTCTTCCATAGCTCATACAGGGCATATTTTCTTTCAGCTTCTCTATTATCATTTTGATTTAAATCCTTTGCTTTTTTGGACTGACTGGTTCTGATAAACTATTCCTATTTCATCTGCTTCTGTTTGGCTCTGATGATCCACAGTAATTTTGTAGCCTTTGCTACCTCACCACCCCTTAGGTCTGTGTAATGAGGTATGCAGTGCCTTCATTTCTCCCCTTTTATGGTTCCATCCTAAACTCTAATGTGGGAAGTAATATTGGTATTTTTCTAGTTAGGGAATCCATAGAAGTCCCATTAATAGCATCCTGCTTTATAAACTGTCAACTGTCATAGGAGAATTTGAAGGTATTTGTTCTACATTATTAGTTCCTCAATCTCCTTTAATAACAAAATTATTAGTTTAAATCATGAATAAATATGCTTATACATTTTCTAAGTAAGCTATATAAAATGAATCCCATGAAATTCTTGAATATTTAAGATAAAAAATATTTAGTGTACACTTATACAGTTTGCAATCATACCATAATATATACAAATTCTAAATAGTAAAATTTATTCAACTCTACTCTCATTTTCCTCACATTATCAGGAGACTCTGCTGACATAAATGGCCAACCACTGTTTATCATGTATGCTGTTCTAACTGCCCATTTGTCTGACACAGGGAATATAAAAAATAGCAATCTATCTTCAAAAAGGAAGTTGCAAAGCATTTACTGCTCTTCCATGGAAGACTAGTGAAGTTTTTAGCCTGTGAAATGCACATTGGAGTATAAAAATCAATCAATTTTCAGAGCTCTGATGAAATTTTCAATTGAGTTCTGGACAACATTAGAGGCAGACATAGACCTTAATACCTCATCTATCCTAAGATCACTTATTCAGCAGCATCAACTGTCCAGAGAACAGTTGGGAACAAAAGAAGAAAATAGATAGTACTGATTGAGTATTTAACACATATCACAACTTTAAATACATATTAAATCGAACATCAGAAGAACTATTAACCATTTGGGATAGATACGGTGGTTGAATTAAATCCCGGGAATTAAATAACTTAAACAAAAAAACTGTGTAGTTAAGGTTATATCCTAGGTATTCTATTCCCTCCAAAAACTAGCTTTAACCATTGTCATATAATGCAAGAAAATGATTAAATTTCTTCAAGTAAACATAAAATACATAAATAAAATATATGCTGACGAATCAGAATAAATATAAATTCCTTGTACAAAATATTTGCTTTTTTCATACGGGGTCTTTAATTTTACCAGGATTTATTGTGTGATACCATTGTTCTCCTCATTTATTATATATACCTTATTGTATTTAACTTCAATTTGTAATTTCTTGAATGTAACATAACTATTGCAGAGTTTATTCTTACTTTTTGAGACTTATCAGGGTGAGAAATCAGAAGTATCCATTGATCTAAAAATATGTATCACAAATCAAAAATCGTGTTATACTTGTAATTTTAGGGGATGAACAAGGAGAACTCCATGGTGAAGGGTTGGGAGAGAAAAGGCCTGAATCAAGTGTGTTCCCTTGTCAAACTTCTTGTGCAGAGATAATCCTTCCTTCTCTCTTTTCCCCAGGTGATTTGGTATTTTAATACCTAGGACCCACTCACTTGAAATATTCTATCTCAGAGATTCTTCAAATCCCCTGCCTTATTCCAAATTCTTCAATTTCTAAGAATCAACAAAAATTGAAATTTTGTGAAACAATTTTTTCAGTAGTTGTGTCCAGTTTTATACAAATTCCAGATGGTCTAAAGATGAACAATGGAATTTAATCTTCCCAGAACCACAGAATTCTGTAAGGAAGATACCTTACTTGTTTTTATTCCACTATCAGTGAGGTTTAAAAGTTGACATTTGGTTTCCACAAAATTTCTTAAATCCACTTGTTAAAAAGTATAAGGCAAGAAAGATGAAACAATGTCACTTGTTATTTTTAGCACACAAATCAAATCATTATCACCTCTACTCACTGCCCTCTGTTTTATTTTTATTAGATGAAAACTGGAAGTCAGTAGGCCATACATGTCCCAAATACCTGTTCCTTCTCTGACCTCACTTTTCTTACCTTCCAATTTATTTACTCTAACCACCCTAACCTCCTTGTTTTTCTAGAACACAGTTATTACATCCCATCCTCAGGGCCTTTAGGCTTCTTCTCTTGGACTGGAAACTGTCTCCAATTACCAATGTAACTCTTTCCCTTTCATCCTCAAGTATCATCTTCTGAGTATAGCAATTCTTCACTGCCTTATTTTAAATTATGAATGACTCCCCCTGCCAACCTGTCTTTATGTGTCTATTTCTCCTACTGCCTGGGCTGAATTTGATAGGCCCATGTGACTACAACATCAATTCTACTTGAGAATTTTCTAACTTTGTTGGCATGCTCAAAACTTTCAACAATTTTGCTAGTTCTTGTATTTCCCATTTCCATTTTAGGCCTATTAATTATTTTTCTCTCATATGTTTCCTCTACTTCTTCCAATTTCCTCTTTTGCTTTTTGCATTCAGTGCCCCAGATTCTCTTAGTGTCTCTGAACCATTCAATTTCTCAAAAAACATAAAAGAAAATATTCTTGTCAAAAATTTTGATTATTTTTGGTATCTTTCAGCCTAAAATCTATTCAATGAAAAACTTGAAGTCCATGGTGTTAAGACATATGAATTGGAATAGAGGTTTTATTTTGATACAAAATTAAGTTAATATAAATCTTTGGTTTTAGAACTGACTCTTTATGGCTATGTTTAGATTTCTGTTTTTAAATTCTTCATTAACCAGAGGAGAGTAATGAAAAATATGGCCCTTGGGAAGAGGCTTAAGGGTTGCAATGTTTATCTTCCAGAATATGAAAGTTATGCCCAACAACTCTTTAAAATAAGATGATATGAGAATTCTATTTTTTTTTTTTGCAGAGGTATTTCAATGCAGGTAATCAGCTTATAAATACCTAGAAATATCTTAGCTGTTCCAATAGTCCAGTATTTAAAAATTTATGGAAACAGAAGACTAACTTATGGTAATTATAGTAGGTGGAATAATGCCTCCCTATCCCCTTCTCCCCACTACAAAACAAAACAACAACAAAAAAATAAGTCTACACCTTAACCCCTAAAAATTGAATATGTTACTTTGTTTACAAAAGGGAATTGAAGATGTATTTAAGATTAAGAAGAACTGGGGTTGTGGCTTAGAGGTAGAGTGCTTGCCTAGTATGTGTGAGCCACTGGGTTCAATCCTTAGCACTACATAAAAATAAATAAATAAAGCTATTGTGTCCATCTACCACTAAAAAAAAAAAGATTAGGGCCATAAAATGGGATAGTTATTATAGTTATTAAAGTGTGCCCAATCTATCTGGGTGAGTTCTTAAAAGGGGAGAACATTTCTCAGCTGAAATCTGAGGTAGGTAGAGAAATGGCTATTGAAGAATGGCAACCAGAGAGGGCGATATTAAAGAGAAATTCAGCATTCCATAAAGCTAGTTTTGAAGATGGGAGGCAGATTCCAGGAGCCCAGCAGTACAGGTGGCCTCCTTAAAAAATGACAAAAACACGGATTCTCTGAAAAGAAATGGAGCCCTGCTGACACTTTGTTTGTAGCCCACAGTTCATGTCAAATTTTTGACCTGCAGAATGGTGAGATAATCTGTATGGTCATAATACAGCAACAACAAAAATGGATACTATCATGGTGGTGCTTTAAACACCATAACATGGGCTAGGGATGTAGATCAATGGTAGAGCACTTGGTTTAGCATATGAAAGGCCCTGGGTTTCTTCTCAGGCACCACAAAATTAATCAGTAAATGCAAAATAAAATGACAACTTAAATCTAAAATTAGAGGATGATATTGTTGTAGGAAGGCCCAGGCATAGTCCTCCTCAGAAACACCAATTTAATAATGACACAAAGATTAAAAACCTCAATGAAAAGACCAGAATGCAGTTAGGAAGCTGTAGAATCCAAAAAGCACGAAATCAAGAGCAGTCACATTGGAATGGGTAAGAAGAGTGATTACACTCTATTTCCAGCCTTCCCTTTACCCCCTCCAAACTGACACAATTCAGTGCCAAACCTGGGGGTTAGGAAGAGAGGGCAAAGAAGGCGTGTGTCCAATATTCTCAACCTTGCAGTATAATGCCTGAGGGGGTAGTTTCTATCTCATCTCACTTACAAAACTGATTGAACTAGCTTAGTTTGCAATCTGGGGGCAGAGAAGAGTGAAGCAAAGGGTTGCCATTATGGCTTAGTGAGATGGGGAGAAGGTACAGAACCCTAACCCTAACTCTATTACCTTGCAAGAAAAAGAGAAATATATTAATACAAATCCATGACCAAAAAAAAAAAAAATGAATCACAAAAGAAAACAGCAAGAGAGGAAAAGAGGGACAACAGAAATTTAGACACAGGAAACCAAGAAGACAACATAAGTCCTTCACTTATTTTGATAAATTAGATAAATCTATACCTTGCAAGTCTCATTATGTGACTGACCCCAAATGAAAATATTTTAAGTTACTTGAAATGAAGAAGGGAGAAAAAAGGCAGAAAGAAGACATATTCATGGGCAAAAGCTGATCTTTGTAAGCAGTTGAGAGTCTTTTGATTCTTAATTTTATTTTTTACACATTTTACTGAAAGTACCCTCTGTGCCAGGAGGTATAGTAGGCTCAGAAAAGCAAAACTAAATAAATCATAAATCCTTTTGCTCATTCTTATATTTCAGCATAATTCTAACATTTTAATATCCATAAAATCCAAATTCCAAAATGACAAATCTCTCTAACTGAAATTTTTGTATAAATATTTAATGAATTCCAGATGTTATAAGTTATGTTTAACCTATGAATAATCATTTTATGTTTTTGGATTTTACTAGTTTAAAAATAAAAGCACCTGAGATAATGTCATGAAATAATACAAAATAATGGAAGGAACTATGAGAAAGCATAATATTTAGCCTCATAAATTTGTACCCTATGTTTATATATTTTGTACTAATTTTGATATTTTTCCAATGAATCTATAATTATTAGCCTCGCTGACATAACTAAACTTAATATGTAGATTATAAAACATATCAGGTTTGCATATGAAAAAAATC
Source organism: Marmota marmota marmota (assembly GCF_001458135.2). Classification (NCBI taxonomy): domain Eukaryota; kingdom Metazoa; phylum Chordata; class Mammalia; order Rodentia; family Sciuridae; genus Marmota; species Marmota marmota. The sequence goes on along the minus strand of NW_025999968.1, from coordinate 33,443,433 downwards.
GCTGATTCTTAAATTAATTCTAACTTTCCTACTTTTGTCTACTCTTCAGTATAATTTATATTCTCAAAGGCAAAGGGACATAATATCTAGCTTTTGGATAAATCCAAATGCTGGTGAAATCAATTTGGTCTTTTTCTATTTGAAACATGGTTTGAAGGTTATATATTGAAACATTACTTCAGGCATGCATACCCCATTGATAGAATTAGTAAGTCAGTCCACCCTCTATAACTTGAGGGAACCATAAAAAACATCTATCAATGATGGCAGGCAATGAAGGAAAAATTGTATGTAATGTCAGGTGGCAGAATATAAGAAGAAGATATATGATAATGACAGTGTAGGCAGACAATTGCAGGTAAGAAAAGGAATTATTTTAAATGATAGTGAAAGTGAAAATATACACAATCAGCCATTGCAATTTACTTTCTTTGATTGAAAAGAAAAAGTTTTTATATCTTAAAGATAATGTTAGATCAAATTTGACAACTTGAATAATGAACACTTCCTATAATAATTCTAGCTGACTTGACAGAGTACCCACATGTCAATGATGGAATGACCACTCTGTGAGAATAATTTTCTCTGGGGTTCAATGTCTCTGATGGTACAGAAGGAATGCTTAATTATTTCTTGATAATAACAGTGGCAATATTTATAATGCTGAGGTTGTTGTAAATATGTGCAAATATTTTTGTAAGATTCTGATATTTTACCAATGATCCTATAATTATTAGTCGTGTTGACATAACTAAACATGTAGATTAGAAAACATCAGGTTTGCATATGAAAAAATGCTGATTCTAAAATTAACTCTAACTTTCCTACTTTTGTTTCAATATAATTTATATTCTCAAAGGCAAAGGGACATAATATCTAGCTTTTGGATAAATCCAAATGCTGGTGAAATCAATTTGATCTTTTGCTAATTGAAATGTGGTTTAAAGGTTATATATTGAAACGTTACTTCAGGCATGCATACCCCATGGATAGAATTAGTAAGTCAGTCCACCCTCTATAACTTGAAGGATCTTTGTTTTCTGACACAAAAACATATTAATTCTACTTCCACCCATTTGCTTTCCAACACAGCATACTGTTATATCATTCTAATTTCACTTAGCATTAATCCATTCATTATGCTTCTACATACTCTATTTTTTAAAAGTGGTCAATTAAAGTTGCATTAATCAGCATTCCTTTTCATATCTGTGTATCATAATGTAATGAGCAAATAGAAGAACTAAAATTTTATAGAACTGTTTATATTAATCATCCAGATTACTCAAAGGATGCTTGGATTTGAAAAATAACAGACAATATAAAGTAATACTAAAAGTTAATGCAGTTTCAAGGGTATCAAAATACATTTTATCATACAGACATTTTCAGAATCTCATCTAAGATGCAGATTTGTCCATAGAACAACTAAATTAGATAAAAGTTTTAATAATGAGAATGTAATGTTATGAGTAGACAGGTTCTTAGGATTTAGGTTTAGTTCCTTAAAATTCAAATTAAGCAAAAACAAGTTTAGATTCTTATTCTGTAGAAAAATGGTTTGGGGATCACCACCCAAATTAATGACCTGGTGATTTTCAGTGGCAAATTCTCATTTCCTTAAATTGGACTATGCCCCATTTGACCTACAGTTAAACCTGAACTGCTTCAAAAGTATTCATTGAACAGTTAAAACGTGCAATGGACTGAAAGTTCTGAAAGAAGTAATGCTTTTTATGGTTTTAAGGACCTTACAGAAAACATTGAGCACTATTATTAAATAATAGCTTAAAGTGTAGTAGTAGCTCAAATTTTATGCTACTTATATAGCGGATAAATTAAAATTAATATTCTTACCTGTAGATTAACATTTGGGAATGGGCATGAAATATGATGATCATTGTTTTTCATTTTAATACATACTAGGTAACATTCATCCCTAGAAGAGGTTCTAACCCACAAAATAGGCAGAATGACTTGACAGATGACCACATCCAGTTCTCTCTGATATCAGTCACTCCAATTTCAGCAAAATGGTAGCAAAGGGACTGTGGTGTCTTGGGTGGACTCAATGCCTACCATCTGGCAACATGAGCTCATTTGAAAAAGCTGATCTAATGACACTGCTGCCAAAACTTTTGGTTCCCAATATGGTACCATCTCCCAATGCGACCACGTGCCTACTTAGGGGGTAGTGGATTAGACTGTGCAAAAATACATTCTGACAGGAGAAGATTCTTAATCCGATGTGGGTTTTCCCTTCTTTTCTCATTGGCCTCAGCTAGGTTCACCATCCCAGAGCTGACCTATTATTTGATCCACCAGCATGGAGTCCCACATTGTTGTTGTTGTTTTTTGTTAGACTAGCATACTCCCTTTTTAGCAGAGAGATATAGGAGAAGGCCTGCAAATAAGGGATCAGCTACTAGATGGTCTATAACTGCAGACTGAGAGAGCTTGCAGAAGGCCTAACTGAAGTGATACCTTAAAGGTTATACATCAGAGGGCGAAGTACCATTTTACCAGAAGTAGTATACATTTGGAATCACAGCCATTTATATAATGATGTCTCCAAACACAAAACTCATGAATCAGTAGGTAGCAAGTAGGAGAGACTATGGGTCCATACTCTCATGACCCACTCTGGAATTTGTTCTTCTGCTTCCCATAAACTTGAGTTCTTGAAGGCGTAGATGTCATCATTTCCATGAGGAAACAATTTCACTAGCAAGTGTCTCATTCAATTAAAAACGATGACTGTCACTTGAGAAATATGGATTACTTTGGCAAAAGGACAGGCTGTTAAGAAGAGAAACCTTTACTTGGCAAGGATAATTGAATATGCTACAAACACACAGAGGCAGGAGAAATACTTAACACCTTGGTGATCTGTTTGAGTGCCTCTTGGTATACTGTAATGCCTAGATGGACAAGTATAGCAACTTCAACCCAAGAACACAATGACCTCTATAATGAGGCTCCTGGTCATGTCATCTAGTAAGCACTAAGACCAGTTGAGGTACTAATCATGAAGGCATTGTGATATGGATAGTTATTGTTATGGTTTCAATATGAGGTACCACCCCCCCCAAAAAAAAGCTCATGTATGAGACAATACAAGAAAGTTCAGAGGTGAAAAATTTGGGTAATGAGAACTGAACCTAATCAGTGCATCATTCCACTGATAGGAATTAACTATAGGCAGGAAGGCTGTGGCTGGAAGAAGTGGGTCGCTGGGCATGGGCCTTTGGGGTTTATATTTTGTCAGAAGGGAGAATTCTTTCTCTCTCTCTGCCTCCTAGAGTCATGTCCCCAGCTGCTTTCCTTTTCTATACCCTTCCACTATGATGTTCTACTTTTCCTTGGGCCCTGAGAAATGGAGTCAGCTGTCTTTGGACTGAGACTTATGAAACTGTGAGCCTCCAAGTAAATCTCTCCTCCTCTAATTGTTCTTGTCAGGTCTTTTGGTCACAACAGTGAAAAAGCTGATTAAAACAGTTACATCAGAAGAAAATAACTATCAGCTGTGGACTCAAGACAATTTTCAGATTGGGGGCTCTATTTCATCCTCCTAACCTTTCTTTTCAAATTCCTCCCTCCTGGAGAAAATCAGCTCCTCAGGATTCCTGATGGACTTAACTGCAAGAATTTATGTCAACAAATAGTGACAATGGTACAAGGAATGAGCTTTGATGGACATTATGATGTGCCCCACTATCCTCATCCCCCTTCTAAAGAGAAGCCATTTTGTCCTACTTTCTTAGAGTCCTATCTGCAGATGGTTTTCAGCTCTCAATGCCTTTATGGATTACATTCTTTTTCCAAGAGCCAGTCCATTGCAGATTATGCACATCTCTGGGAGCTTGAAATCAAATGACTGGTTGATGTGGAAAGGTCTGTTTTTGTGCCGCTCTCATTTCTTCATTTCCACCGTCATTCATCTCCTAAGCGTGTTTAATAAACATCTCCCTGCCTATTTTAACTCACAGTCAGCTTCCCAGGGAAAACCAGCTTACAATACTGCACTAACTATCATAACCTTTATCACAGATTATTTTAGTTTCATTAATTTTGTATGATTATAATCCAAGAGTTCTATTTAGTTTAACAAATACTCTTTACCAGTATCCTTTCCTCTTTTCCTTCCCTTTCCTTCACTTTTTTCCTTCACATTTTCCTACTATATTTTTTTGTTCCTTCAACCAACCAGTTTTCTTTCTTTCTTTATTCTTCCCTCCCTCCCTTTCTTTTCTCTTTCTATAGTTTCCATTTTTACAAAGCAATGCTTATGGATCTTTTATAGTCACTAAAAATATTCTACCATAAAATTGCTTAGATACCTATTTTACCTGCAAGTATACTCCTTGTTTCAAAGCAATGTATCTCTGGTATCATATTTTACACATTGAAATTTCATCTGTTTTAAAATCATTTAGCTGCTGTCAGCTGGGTAGCAGCAGGGAATGTAGCAAATACTCCAGTGAAGACAATGTAGATGATTTTATTGCATTTTTCATTGTACTTTGTTTGTATTTTCTTTTTTGTCTCTTTCAAGGCCTGACATAATAGTCCTCATTCTCTGAAAACTGTGAAATTTTGAGCAGTGCTTCTTAAATTTAAAATGCAAAGAGCAGTCCTGTTTTTTCCAGGTTTTTCTATGATAATACTCAGAATGAGTCACTCATCCTGATAGTGACCTTCTAAATTACTGTGAAATAACCGTGGATGCTATTACACACACTTACAGATGTGATTTAAATTCTCTGGAACTCCTCTGCACTTTGAATGAGAATTAGCAGCTTTGAAAGATTTAACTTTACACTGAAAAACGATCAAAGCAAGCAATGAAATGAACTTGAGATCATTCATCAAGATTGAGATCTCCAGTGCTTTTCATGCCAACTGAAACCTCCAAAATGTTTTAGTCTCTTGCAGATTCTCTACATAGTAGGTAACTTGACTATCTTTATAAATACCTTCTAATTAAGTTTTTTTTCTTATCATTAAATCATCATTCTCTGACTATAAAAGCCCTTTTAGAAAGATCCAAAAGAGTGGGAAGGGGAAACATTAGTCATATTTTAATTAGTACTTGCCAGAGTTTCTCCTCAATGGGGTTTCTACCTTGTAAAGGAGGTTGACTTCTGCTATTCTCAGGAGGCTGCATCCAGGTATAATAAGAATTACAGGATCAAAAACTTGCCATTTGAAAGAGACTTCGTAAATACCATTTTATATTTCTTTTTGGCTGACTTTGCCCCTCAGCCTCCTGGATTCCCAGTGGGCACTCCCACCGCCATCATTTGCTCAGCTTGTATGGGAGCTGTGGAACAATGGCAAGGAATACGAATTGAGGTGCAAAACTGTACCTTAGAGATGCCAAGCAGCTGTGGAAGGAGTGAGCGTCTTTATAAGACTGTCACTTAGAGCCCTGTGGGAGAAGCTGAAGGGAAGTTTGAATCCAAGAAAATAACAAGGTGTTTTGGCAGAACTGCAAGATAAGCCAAAGGAATTTGTAAAATCACCATGGCATATAAAGTGGTATTTATTGTTGACTGCCAGAAGGAAACTAAAAATATGAAATAAAGATTTGATTTTAGAACTGAGAAGTTATGATTCTGACAAATGGGCTAGTACAAATACGTATTTTCTTAGTAAAATTAATTTCTGCTAAGATGGAGATAATTCTGTTGATATTGTAGTAATTTGGGGCTTTTAGTTTTATTTATTCCACGTTTTTACAATTTGTGAACCACAGTGTACTTTGACAATAATCACAGTACTTATCTGAAAAATTTATACTACTATACCATTAATCAAATTATCATAAAAATACTCAGAAAATGCAGTGAATTAATGGAAAATTTGTTTATTGGATTATATGCCTATCAAAAGGCAGTATTTGCAATTCTTTTTTGATAGGGCCCTCAAATTTCCTATGGATAAAAATAAAAATTTCTCTGAGTAACTGGCATTTGCTCTCATTCTCGAACCTAGTTAGCCTTGCTTTTTAATTAATTTATCATCTGCCATGATGAATTCTACTGCATGCTCATTGAGAATTCTTACTTCATTCTTCTTCTTCTAAGCTTCCATAGCATTCGTTTCAGGGTTATCTTAGGTTAATAACTTCAGACACCCTAAAGTAGCTCCAAAATCAGGGTCTTCCCTACATACTTTGCTCTTTCTGTTTTTACCACTCATCTAAATAAACATTTAGGATATAATTTTGAGTTATTTTCTGATTCTGTATTGAGTTGAATGTTGTCATTGATTTATTCAATAACAAATTTTAAAACCTATGTTCTAAGTTTGCTACAGGTTCCTCTGGCATCAAAATGAATTTTGACTCTTTTATTTGTATGTCTTTTTTTTTTCTTTACTAGTGTGAAAATTTTAGTGGGCAGTGATAGCATCTTAGTAATTTTCTTTCTTTGTTTTGTATTTTTTTAATATTTATTTTTTAGTTGTAGTTGGACACAACACCTTTATTTTTATTTATTTATTTTTATGTGGTGGTGAGGATCAAACCCAGCGCCTTGCATGTGCTGGGTGAACTCTCTACCGCTGAGCCACAACCCATATGTTTTTTAACTCCACCAAAACCTGAAACTTCTAAATTATACTGTTAAAAAATGAAAGGCAGAGATTTAGTGTTTCATATTTAGATCAATAAGCATAATGCCTTACAAATACTAGATCATTAGTACTTACTGAGCTATGTCAACTACATCTCTATGAACTACTCTTGTTACTATCACTATTTTAGCTTAAAATAATACACACACAGTATATGCTACAGATTCTCCAGGTCCCTAAATGTATTAGGAACCTTTTGGACAAAATTCCCTACACTTTTCATTCTTTCATAAAACTGACAAGACAATTAACGTACCTTACACATGCCATGAGGTGAGCAGCTTTGCGCAGCCACACACTCCAGGCCATGATGTGCTGCCTTGACTCAGGCCCAAAAGCAATGGGGCGATGAACTGAAATCTCGGGAACCGTAAGCCTAAATAAGCGTTTTCTCTTTATAGTTGACTTATCTCTGGTGTGTTATTGTGGTAGAAAGCTGATCAGCACAGCTGTTCCTGAACTCAAACCTCTGAAGAACACAGCCTGCTTGTTTGATGCTACCTGTGTTTGGAGGAATCAGGTGTCTCCTTTCTTGGTTTGTGTACAAGGACTGCTCCATTATCTTCCATTCCTGACTCAATGGCAGGCACCTGCATTAGCATACCATTCCAGGGAACATTTTCTTTGATTACATCCAATTATTCTTTTAACTATGAAAGTATTACTTTCCCCACCCTTGAGCTTCCTCTTGTAACTCCCTCAGAACACAACCTGTATGATGACAGAATTGTATCAGAGAGGCATGGTCCCATTCTGTGTTATGATGATCTATTATGTGCTCTATGCCACTTCTAGCTTCAATTGTCCACTCCAATTGGTCCAACAGCAAGCGTTCAATATCTCCCTGTGTTCTAGGCAGGTTTTTTTAAAATTCAGGATGCTATAATAAGTGTGCTTGAATAGGTTGTTTACATCTTACTGTTTGGGGAATATCAGAGACTTTCTATGTAGTGTTGTATAGGAATAAGGAAAGTATAATAGATTTAACTGACATTACCATTATTTTGCAAATATATTAAAATTACTTTGATTTTCTTATGAAATTACTTAATAAGTTGAGCTACATAATGAGAGGTGATGAATTTGGCATTCATTATAGATGTGGTATAAAATATTTGTGGGAAATGTTCTGGATATTAGGTTAAAGTATAATTATATGATAATAAGACATCATGGAGATAATTATTAAAATAAGGCTATGTTGAAATACTTTATATTTCTAGAAGAAATATGTATTAATGTGTAAAATCAAGACTCTCATGTAGTGTAAATATGATTACAAATGTTGTTTTAGGCTTCAACTAATTGTTGGCTTTGCTGTGGTATTTTATTTAAAATAATCTCAATAACAATTTCTTTCCTTCACTTGTACTAGTTTTCACATTTTATTAATTGCAAATCAGTTTTATAAAACCACATTATCTCACATATTTCTATGAACAATAATCATTGAGATATAATTGAAGAAAAATAGTGGAAGCTAAAAAATTCTTTGGTAAGCTTTTCTTCTTTCAGCTATATTTGAAATAATAAAACTAAATTACGATTATAATCTCTTTAAGGTCTTAAAATTTAAATCAGATAGTCAAGAACAACCTTTGAAATTATAAAACACAATGGGTGTTGAGGAGAATGAGCTAACCCTTGTAGACCATCTTAACCATCTTAAAGTTTCAGGGGAAAAAAAATGGCTTAAAAAAGGACTTAAAAGAAAAAAGTAGGTTCTCTATTTTGGATGTGGTTTTCCCCCCCAAAATTTTATGTTCTGGAAGTTTGATCCCAATGTGGCAACATTAAGAACAGGGGATCCATTAAGAAGTGGGACCTAGTGAAAGGTGGTTAGGTCTGTAAGAAAGGTTAATTCTTTCCTGTTGGAATACATTCCTGTTCTGGAAGCAGATTGTTATAAGGGAGTTGTAAAACAACTCACTTCTATGACAACTGTATCATTGGGGTAGTAAACTAATTTTGTAATCTCAAAACTATTTTGCCTAGACTCTGGATGATTCAGTGTATTTAAGTAGCTATTTTGATGATGTTAATAATAATGTTCTCAAATTTTAACTGAACTCTCTTCAAGTAATATTAAAGCAATGGGATAACCATATTTGCTGTAAATCCTTTGTATTCTACCAGTTAATAGATTATATTTGTTGCTCTTGTAAATAACATATATCACCTGTTTTCTTGTTTTTGTAATTGACATCAAAGTGCCACAGAATGAAAATTTATTCTCTTTCTAAAGACAAAATCATTTTAAGAAAAGAACCCACATTGATTTTGGTTGTTTTATCTCAAAGGGCAATGGCACACCATGGATTTATTTTAAAGCATCTTAATGCCATTTGCAAGATATGAAATCTTTTTTACTTTTGTGCATCTTTAGTGAAATTAATTATATATCTTATTTATATAAGCCCCATTTTATTGCAAGAGAATTTAAGGCAAGTGAATATAAAACTCTCAGAGAGTTTTGTTAGTGTTTTGAAATGTCTTTACATAATTTCATTATGTAATATATAGATGCATATGTGTTCTGAGGGAACACATATATATGTGTGTGTGTGTGTGTGTATATATATATATATATATATATATATATATATATATATATATATACATACATATGTGTGTGTGTGTGTGTGTGTTCTTGGTACCATGAATTGAATCCAGGGATGCTTAACCAATAAGCCATATCCTGCATTATTTTGTAACAGGGTCTCCTTTAGTTACTGAGACAGGTTTTGAACTTGTGATCCTCCTACCTCAGCCTCCTAAGCTGCTGGGATTACAGGTAAGACCCACCATCCCTGGCTCATTCATTCTATTAAAATGGATTTCCAATTAAAATCTTTCAATATCCTTAGAGTCAGTTATTTTTATGTTTAATCATCAGTTTTTTTCCAGAAATGTCCTTATTTGGATACTGGAAAAAAATTTACTTTATAACACATGGAAGAAAATATGTTTTAGGATTTAATGCATATGGACTTTTAGCTTTTAATTGTTTTCATTTATGATCAGGAGTCAGTACTAGGGCACATTCCCAATGATCAAAGCCAATTGTTCTGTGAATAGGTTGATGGATACCCTTATTCTACACAAGAGAATGTGAACAGGGAAGTGATACTGACAAACCCTCTTTTTAAAAGTGTTTGCTATGATAAATCTTAAATGTAAAATGATTTCAGGTTTTTATGTTTTTCAGTACTGCAGACTTTACTGTAAAGATATTCTGAATTGAGGCAATCTATTAGCAGATTGGAAGCTCGGGTTAGAGAAAATGTTAACTTAGTATTTTTGTTTACATGAGTTTGCGGTTTGTATATTGTACCTCTTACACTGAATAGAATTTAGAATTAAAATTCCTTCAGAACATAAGGTGCTCAGAGAGTAAATTTTAGTATGTATCTTTATATTCTAAGAGATACTAAAAATATCCTGCCGATATTTGATCAATAACAAAGTGAAAGAGGAAATCAAATTTCAAATTAGTACTTAGATACAAAAGTTTTGAAAGGGTTGCTTTATCAGGAAAGATGAAAGTCTGTATTGCTATCAATAGAGATACTATAAGTAAGACATTGAATATTTTCATGAGATACAAGTTTCTTATAGTCAAGTAATTTAAAATAAATTTCACACTCAGCTGGTTTAGGAAATTCTCACAAATGTGTAGCTTTATACTTCCCCTAAGTATATAAAATAGATTTAAACCTGCCAGAAATACAATGGAATAAAGAGAACTATGGTTAATGACCCTTTGTATGAGAATGGGCAGCAGTCTTAAGCAAAAAAGTCTTTCCACACAACAGATTGAATTTCAAAACGTAATATTAAACAAATGTGCCAGTTAACTCATGATTGATGGAAAAGTCCAAAATGGCATATAAAGTTCACCTGTAAACTTTACCTCCAAAATACTAATTAAGACAACTTTATGGACTCCAGTGTAGAACTTGTCAAGCATAGCTGAGCCTTCACAATTATCTGTTGTTCCCTATTTTCTGAAAAAAGCAAAAAGCATTCTTAACATACATTGACTGAAGTTGACCTTTCAGGTGAACACTGCTATATTTCAACCAACACTGAAGAAGTACAGGGCACTTACAAGACTCACCTTTCAAAGAGAAGTGATTTGGTTAGAATTAGGAGAAAAACATATATAAGGCCAAGTCCAGACAGGTAAATATGAAGAATAGATAAACAGGCTAAAGAAATGTTAGAAACATATTTAGAGTTCCAGTCCCCATGTATATTTGAACAACAATTTTCAGAAGTATTTTCAACTATATTGATTTGATAATTCACAAGGAGAGGAAAAATACAGGAATATATGATTGCTCCAAATAACTGGTTTGGCATATTGGCAACTCATCCAATTAGTTCAGTAAGCTTTCCATGCCATGTGTTATATCATGTGTATGTATACCATGGAAAGGGAGGAGGTAGGGTGGGGGCACCTGGCTTTGAACAACAAAACAGGTATATGGAAATAAAATAGTCAACATATTGACAGGAACAGAAATAAGATACTGACAGATAGTGTTTAAGACTTACCACCTGTATCATGTTCACACAGTGACAGGAAATTATTTGCACAGATTATTTTAGAAGAAAAACCCTAAATACAATGTATCTGAGAGAGTCATGCCTATGAATAAATTCTATAATAAGGGAAACGAGGATAATAGAAATTTATATATCAAAGAGAGGTGTTGGAATTAGGAGATTAATGAAAAACACAGAGATTTCCTGAAAACAAATACCTACTGTACAAGAATCTCTAATAAAATTTACAAGGAAGCCTTTTTTTTTCTCAACTCTACCATTGAGCATATTGAAATAGAACAATTCATAAAAACCCAAACTCAGCTAGTTTAACAGATTCACATATTTCAGGCTTAGAAATAGTTTACATGTGTACTATTTGTGTTGTATTGAGTTGGCTGAAAAATAATGACATTTGTACCAGACACTCATGGTTAATACTAAAACAACCAAACATACATTTAGAAAATAAAAAAGAAGTTGAATTTAAATGGAAATGAAATTCAAATATGATTAAGTTTCTTATTGGGCATAGTATCCAAGATACAAAAAATGCACAAAGTACTGAAATTTATTGTATTGGTAATGTTTAAAATCATCTGTGTGTTCCATATTTGTTCTTAATTTTCATAGATAAATATACCCAGTAAATAATAACAGATGCCAATTAGCATAATTGAGTGTTCAGAAAAATAAAATTAATGCCTTTATTACTCATAATGTATTCACCCAAATGTTTCATTAGCTTACTAATGTAATATTAATGAGGAAAATAACTAAATTGTGCGGCTCCCAACAACTGTGAACTGCAAGCTAATCACGAAATCCCCATTCCTCGTTCACTTAGTTTCTTCTGTGCAGGTTTTCTCTTAGATTCTCATTCATAGATCACAAAAGAACAATTTGGGTTACTTCAAGAATTAATTAGACGTTCGTATGGAAGCCACCAGAACAACTGTTCCCCCTGTGAGTTCATAAAGCTGTTTAATTTGCTCTTGTATTTCATTCAGAGAAGCTGGCAACATCACAATAATGCACAGCGTGCACAGACAGGAAGCCAAATTTTTGACCGAATTGTTCACTTTCATTTACTATGCTCATTTAAAAGGCGAACACTAACACCTTTTAGCCTTACCAGTGACACAGCTGGGGTATCCTTCACTCCTAATAAGAAATGACTTTGGATAATGTTCTCCCTGTCAATCTTTGAAGATTGTTCCAGTTACACTTACTGGCTTCGTTTGGAAAACTAGGTGAAGTAGCCCCTTCAGCCTTCCAACAGAATTTTAACATTGATTTGCTCAACGTTTAATAGCTCATCTTCCAAGGTTCATTTCCCAGACTTCATTTAACTCAAATAAGATGTACATTTTAGTTCCTCTTTGAAATGAAAGCCTATAGGATAAATATAAGATTAATTTTAAACGCTTTTTGTTATTTAGCAAGACTGACCCTGGGATAATTTCATTCCCCTATTGTGCTTATAGTTACTTATTGATATATCTTTTAATATTTTCCATTATCTTCTGTGTCTTTTAATCAGTACGGAATCCCGAATAATGTGCACTATTATTCTTCACAAGATTAAGTTGCTTCAAAAATTGCAATTTGACACTCAAAGAAAAATTCTAATACCTAATGCTCAAATGTTTGGACAATATTTTCTCTGTCATGCCAACACCTGGGCCCATCTGTGAGAAGGGCACTGTGCCATGCAGAAGGTAGAACGTCAATTTCAACAGCATGTAGATGCCAATATGTGGAAGTTCAGAGTGATAGCCTGTGGAACTCATCAAATAGCTGATCTTTTGTAAGAAAATCCTCTCAAGAGCAAGCAGTGCCAAATGAGGGCCAAATGCTTCATTACTAGGCTTCACAGCTGCTGATGCTCGTGGGCATTCAGACATCAAAGAACATTTCCTCCTCTATCCCTGGCTCCGATGTGCCCGAGAGCCAGTCACTTTACATAAAGAAAAGAATAGATGGGGTTATTTTCAAAAACAAAGACATTTTTTACTTGTTGTGTCATGTAACAGCTTCTTTAGATTACTTGTTTAATATTTTTGCTAGATGGCAGATTTAACAATTAGCGATAATGTGGTTTTAATAATGCAGTAATAATTTATAAGTTCATCAAGAATTACCTTGAGGGTAAAGTATGAATGTTTTATATGTGTGTGGGGTATGAGCCTGTGTAACATTTTTTAGATTGTTACCAGTACAGAAAGAAATATGGGAGATTTGATGTTATGGAACTGGTTTATTTAGTAAGGCATCACAGGTAAATATCAAAACAGGCTAAGCTGAACTTGAATAATGTGAATGTGACTAGTATGAACATAAGTTAGATTGGTTCAGGTGACAGATCCTGTCAAAGGCACCACCTCTATGCCAGAGCATCCCATGTTTACAGATGGGAATGAAAGGGCTGTGTTTCTGGAAATTGCATTAAGCAGAAAATATACTTCTTTATTTTTGAAAAGTAACAATCAATTTTAAGTTTTCTTGTTTTGAGTCTTCGAGGATTTTTATTTCAGTGATTTCTGAGCCTAAGTTTTATGCTAACAGCAACTTCATTTTTTACATTTGATCATATTTATGGTTTTATCCAGGAGAGTTCCCTCCAGGGGCTATAGAGATCAATGATTCCACTGCATTCTATGGAATACACAACAGTGACAGCTACATGAATTCAGATGTTAAGAAGAATAAATAAAACACTGTCTTCCTTATTTTTAGCTTTTTCTACTAGGGAAGTCCTTATTACCAACCAAATTAAAATTTTCTTCACAAAGAATTAGCGTTTGCAACTCAAAGATTCTAGGAAATCCCTTCAGTAATTAATAAATAAGCAAAAGTCACTTTATAGTAGTCAACTTTTTCCTGAAAATACAGTATTAGTATTTTATGAAACAATAAACACATGGCTAAAAGTTTCTAATCATTCATAATAACTAACTACATGTAGTTGAGACAGATAGTTAAGAGGACCTGGGCAGATTATTTAAACTGCGTTTAATTAGCTTCAGTTTCCTTATCTGAAAGTGGAAATGACATTATAGGGTAACAGAAAATAGATATAAAGTAATGTTTTTAAAGAGATTCACCCTAAACCCAACATATGTCTTTTCTCAACAACTACAAATAATTTATGTTATCAAGGCAACAATTAACATTGACCATCATATTGTCTTAAAATAATATTTTGGGATTTTTTGTATATATAGTATAAATATATATTAGTAATTTTGGAGAATAGGGAAGACAAAAATGAAAAGCCAAATAATTTATAATATACCAAAATAAAAAATATTATTCTCTGTGTTAAATACATTTTTCTTCTTCTTTTCTGACCCCCTTCAGAGAGAATTGAGCTGAACATACACTTTTATACTTATAAAACGTATAGCCAGGCAAAGTTGCACAGGCCTGTATTCCCAGGTGCTTGGGAGGCTGAGACAGGAGGATCACAAGTTCAAAGCCAGCCTCATCAAAAGTGAGGTGCTAAGCAACTCAGTGAGACCCTATCTCTAAATAAAATACAAAATAGGGCTGGGGATGTGGTTCAGTGATCAAGTGCCCCTGAGTTCAATCCCTGGTACCCCCCCCCCCCAAAAAAAAAAAGTATACATTTTACACTTAAAATAATGAAATTAGGATTCATTTTATGTATATGCAACTCATCTGCTAGATAGTAATTTAAATATTCTATATTCTTTGTATTAGGTAACACTATTGCATTGCATTCTAAAATTATACTAAAAATACATTTTAATCTATATAGCTGTCAGGCCGTTGCTTAATTTATTCATTTCTTTCATTTCTTTGTATACATTTATGTATATTTATATTAAAGGAGAAACATTAATAAATCAAAGCAAAAGTCTTAGATAAATTTCTGGTAATCCTTACACATAGATTCAGTATTTAGGTAATTTCAATATTATAGTATTCTGAAATTAATTCCATTGAAAATTACATAATAAAAATGAAAATGTCATTTTTAGCATGCCACTTCTGTTGCTATCATTATACCTATTTAATGATCTCAAGCTTGAAAAGAGATTCCAAGTAGCTGAGGGGAAACAATGTATATATTAAAAGTACATTCAGTCATTAGACTACTAGAGTGTGTGTGTGGGCAAGCCTGGATATCCCACAGGAATTGGCATGAAGCAAGAGAAGATGAGTGTTCTCTTTGATTTATATGTTTGCTTTTGTTTTGAAATTTTACATGCTTATGACTGCCTTTGCTTCGTGTTAAATATTAAAGAATGCAAAAGTATCTTGAAGATTTGTTGAATCTCAATCCCGATTATTCAGTTTAATGGTGTATGGAGATCGTATGGATAATTGAAATTCACAGATGATAAAGACGTCAGACAATAGTTGCTCACTCTTCCCTCACAGCTGCATTTACAAGAGCCACTATTAAGATCAGTTTGAGCTTCCCCTGCTCTCCATGAACTTGGACAGCTTCCAAGGGAGAAGACAAATGACAAAATGGCAGGTAGCTGGAGGGTAAAGGAAAAGAGAACGGTGATCTGAATCATGTATATGTGAATACTGAGCCTCGTCTCACTAAGAGATCTTATGGGAAAAAATGTAAATAACTTGTAATTAATATTTTAAAAACTATCCTTCTTGAATCTTGAGAAAATGAGGAAGAAACATTTAACTGAACTGTACTCATGAATGATTGATATCAATCTACAAAGTTTATTAAAATCCTCTTTTGATTTCTGCGAGACTTGAAAAAAATAGCGGGTGCAGTATGTTATAGAGCAGAATGAAAATTCTAGTGCTAGACTAGGAAGATTTAGACAGGGTTCCCCTTCCCAGGTTATTACCAGTAGATCATATCCTTTTGTACTCCACTCAGACCTCTGTACAACTGAACATATAAATAAACAGATTTATCTTTGGGGATGTTGAAGTGGGCTGGGAGTCTGGGGAACTTTGGAAGGGAGTGAATATATTTGGCATGTGAGAGAGACCATGATCATTTGGGTCCACAAGGAAGAAAGGTAGACAGTCTCTAAGGCGGCTCTCTGATGGTTCCCAACTCTTGGTAGTTATAATTTTGTGGGAGCCCCTTCCTTCGAATGTGATCAAGATCTGTGGCTTGTTTCTATGTAATGAAACATGTCATAACAGAAAGCATACCACTTCCACAACTTTATTGCTGGCCCACTTATAGACAGTTTTCTTGCCGGCCTGATGAATTTGAAACCATGATAAGTGACCTACATGCCAAGTGTTATGGTTTGGACATGAGGTGTTCCCCCCAAACTCCTGTGTTCATGTAGGAATTTTCAGAGGTAAAATGATTGCATATGAAAGCTATCACCTTATCAGTCCATCCTAGTTTGAATGGACTAACTCAGTGATAACTATAGGCAGGTGACACATGGCTGGAAGAAGGAGGTCACAGGAAGAAGGCCCTAGAAGGGTTCCCTGCTTCCCTTTCCTCTTCCTCTCTCTCCCTCTTTCTCCTTCCTGCCTACCATAAACAGAGTAGGTTCTCTTGGCCATGCCCTTCTGCCACCATGACCTGCCTCATCTTGGCCCGAGAGCAATGGACTCAGTTGGGCATGAATGAAACCTCTGAAACTGTGAGTCAAAATAAAGTTTCCCTCCTTTAAGTTGTTCATGTTGGATATTTTGACCAGAGTGACACAAAGCTGACCAATATACCAAGGAACTGGTGGCCTCTTAGGAACTGTGACTAGCCTTTAAGAGACTATAGTTGCCTCTGGCCAATAGCCAGTAAGAAGCCAAGGACCTCAGTCCAACAGTCATAAAGAATTTGATTTTTCCAGTAAATTGTGTGACATTGAGAATGAATACATCCCAGCTGAGCCTCTAGATGGGAGCATAACCAGGCCAAAACCTTCATCCCTGCTTGGGAGGCACTAATCAGAATACACACCAGTCCGTACCTGGACTTCTGAGCCATAGATACGTCGACATAATAAAAATGTGCTCTTTTAAGTTGCCAAACTGTAATTTGTCATTTGGCAATTAAGTAAGTATTGTATGTGAAAATGTCTTTAAAATGAGAACTATATTAAAAATCCTATTAAGTTTAGCTCCTTCTATTTCCACAGAAGCAGAATGTTCAAAAAGAAGATAGACCCTTGGTTAAAATCATGGCTCTGTGATTTGTTGATTATCTACTGGTGATTAAGTAACTTTTTCGTACTCTTCAGTTTCCACATACCTAATAAAAATAAAAGCATTATGTGCCACATGGTATTGAATGAGAGGATCAAGTGGGGTCATATAAATCACGACAACATTGTACATGTACAGATCCTCTGTACATGTTGAGTTCTTGCTAATAAATGGATAAATAGGGGTTATAACCACTAAAGCAGATCAATTTTTTAATAGATAGAATATTTGATAAGATTACTTGAAATAATTTGAAGATACTTTAAGCAATACTAATTGTACTTATTAAAAATTGTCAGGCAATTAAAAATCTCTTCTTCCTGTTTTAGACAGCATTTGTTTAGAAATTTTGAAATTTCTTTGGAGTTCACAAATAATAAAATTACATTTTAGATATCTTAGTCACAGTTTCTTCTTTTTCTCTGAAGTACTAGTTTTTTTTTTTCCCATTCAATTTCTAGTAGATAGGGTAAAACTAATAGAAATGCTAAGATGGTGCAGATAATGATAATGTAGCACAGACTGCAAGTAATGACAATTTCTGAGAGGGGCATAGCTTTTTTCTAATGTTAGGCGGAAGGAGACCCTCAGGGTTATACAAAAGTACATACAAGAGGAAGTGAGGGGAAAGGGAAAAATAATACAAGGGGGAGAAATAAATGACAGTAGAGAGGGTAGAGAGAGAAGAGGGGAGGGGAGAGGAGGGGAGGGGGGATAGTAGAGGATAGGAAAGGCAGCAGAACACAACAGACACTAGTATGGCAATATGTAAATCAATGGATGTGTAACTGATGTGATTCTGCAATCTGTATATGGGGTAAAAATGGGAGTTCATAACCCACTTGAATCAAAGTGTGAAATATGATATGTCAAGAACTATGTAATGTTTTGAACAACCAACAATAAAAAATTTAAAAAAAATAATGTTAGGAATCTTAAAGCTGCTGTTAAATTTCAGGCAGCCAATTCCTTTGATAATTATATATAATGCAATCTTATTTATTTTTTTTCCATATTTCATTGTAAGCATTTAGGAAAGTGTCAAAAAATGTACATTTAATGAATGTGGAACAGGTGATTTTAAAAGAGCTATTTTTGACATTTTCCAAAATTATACAAATACTGCATGAAAACATCTAGTGTTAGGAGTATGACAGATATGGAATATATTTTAAGTTTCATTTTACCCAAACCTCAAAAATTACTGTATGTCCTCTAATTGACTACTGGTAAATTTTGATATGATACTCAAGGAACATTTTCTATGACGTGTGTTTATGTGAAAGAGAAAGAGAGAGAATATTAAATGGATTTAATATTCTATTAATATTAATACATTATAAAATGTATTAATACATATAAAATGCTTAAGTTATAAAAAGTTCTTTCATTTGAAACAACATTTTCATGTTTACTCCTTGTTAGTTCTTTCTTAACTAATAGTTTTATGGTTCTTTTATAAAATCTCTCTCTTTTTAAAGCCTTTCATATTGCTGCCATGCCATTATTTATGAATATTGATAAACATTTAAATAATTTGAAGTATTTTCTTACTTCAGCACTTGTAACAGCCATCCTTTTCCAAATACATTAGTGAACGATTGCAATATTTACTGTAAAATGTATTAAAGTTGTGCATAGCTTTAATTGATGATGTTTGACCATGTTTAAATAAAAACTAAAACAAAATACTTAAATTTAATATTTTTCTCATCTCAGTTTTGGTCATTTTTTGTTGTTGTTGTTGTGACCAAAAGACCTGACAAGAGCTGGGGTTGTGACTCAGTAGTATTGTGCTTGTCTAGCATGTGTGAGGCCCTGGGTTTGATCCTCAGCACTACATAAAATAAAGGTATTGTGTCCATCTACAACTAAAAAAAAATTAAAAAAAAGAAGACATGAGAAGAACAATTTTAAAGGAGAAAAGTTTTATTAGTGTTCACAGTTTCAGAGATCTCAGTTCAATTTTGGCAACTCCAAAATTGCTCTGGGCCCGAACATCATGGTTGGAGGGTATGGAGGAGGAAGCAGCTTAGGACATGTCAGTCAGGAATCAGAGAAAGAGCCCTGCTCATCAGGGACAAAATATAAACTCAAAGGCATGCTCCTAATTACTCACCTCCTCTAGCTACACCCTTCTTGCCTATGGATACCACTCAGTTAATTCCTATCAGTGGATTAATCTATTGTTTAGGTAACAACTCTCAGAATTCAAACATTTCAACTCTGAATGTTCTTGCATTGTCTCACACATGAGCTTTTGGGGCATACCACATATTCAAATTAATTTAATTCAATATAATAAGCAGATTTGGTCCTCCATGTCTTTGGATTCAATAAACTGTGGGTCAAAATATTTAAAAAGAAAACCATGCTGTTGCTGACATGTATTATGTAGGCAGACTTATGGTTGTATCAGTACTGAACATGTGCAGACTTTTTTCTTGCCATTATTCTTTAAACAACATAGAATATCAGCTCTTTACATAGCATTTATATTGTATTAGGTATTGTAAGTAATGTAGAGATAAAATACATGGGAGGATGTGTGTTGGTAATATTCTAATATGATAGTTTATATAAGGAACTTGAACATCTACAGATTTTTGTATCTGCAGGGATTTTTGTATCTTCAATCCTTTACACAAAGGAAAAGATGACTGTAATATACTTAATAAGATAATTTTAAAATCATCATTTGAATCTCATTTGTTCTCTTGTTCCTGTGTTAAGTTCTATAGCCCAGATGTACTCAGTAGGTGTGGAGAAGGGGAGAGTGAAAGTGAAAACTCTCTTCTCTAGAAAGAGAACGTATTTCTGTCAGTTAGGTTTAGAATTGCTAACTTGGGTAAGGTACATTTAAAAAAATTTTTTTTGAAACAGATTTACCACCCTATGATCTGAACCCAGGGTCGGCAGTTCCTACAAGTGCCTAAGATTAGCTCCCTCCACCCATTCCACTCCACACACACCTTATTATACTACTGATGCATGGTTTTGCTGGGGAAAAGAAAAAAAAAAAACTAATAGTTTTCTTATCATGTTCTTATTGACTGCCAACACTTTTAAGAATTTGACTCTTTTACAATTAAAAGTGGTGAAATGCTGGGATACATGAACAATTGCAAATAGGACACAAAATAGATCATCAACCTAAAAGACTATTTTATGGCTAAATAGAGACATTTATTTATGCATATTATTATACATACATGCAGCAAGTCCAACTGCATGTATATCATTAATGTTATAGATGATAAACATTGATTAAAAATGAACATATTGATCTTTTGCTATTTTGTTATAGTTAGTTTGCTATAAATTCTTGTAACATTTTTATCCTTAGAATTTTGACAACAATCAGATGACTTTTTATTTAAGGGACTTAAGCATTCATGTAAAATTTCCCTTTATTAAATATTATCTACTGTACAACAGATTCAAATAATGGAGATTCAATAAAATTATTTGAATAGAGAAGTTTTTTTCATCTTTATCATTTTTTATCAGGGCAGCTAGTTTTTCCTCTACAACAAAAATGACAGAAATTATGTTATATATTAGAAATTATATTTTAAAGATAAAACTTACCACTATTAATTGTTAACTTTATATTTATCTCAATGGGAAAGGCTTTATTTAAAAATGATACATTTTTATGTATCATTTTTTATGAATTCAGCTTAATAACATTAAGACTATTACCCTGTACTTCTCTAAATTTGGGGGTATATTTAATTTTTGTTTCCTGCTTTACATATTTCACATTACATGTACTTATTGGATCACAATTTCTTTTATTTAAATAATCAATAGTTAGAATGACAATAATAATATCTTTTAAATAAAAATTTTAAAAGCTGTTTTGTAAATGAATAGTAACTTGATAATCTGTAAATATATTTGATTTTTTATTATTTTAAATGAAGAATAAAAGATTTATATAGGATACAGAAAGAAAATCAAATAATAAGTTATAAATAGACTATTTAATTCTAGCAGTGTATTTAAGGACAAAACATATTGCACGCTCCTTCAAAGTAGCTGCTAATATCCAAAGTATTGTTGCTATATCATATACATTACATGCTTAGTTATGAGAAAACCCAAAGACTTATTAGTTGTCATTACTAAGGGAGGTGAACAATACTAGCAAAGTTAAATTATTACCTATTTTCACTCTCTTATGTAATTTTTTTACCTAATGACACACAAAATTATTATTATTGCCATGATGATAATATATGTATATGTGCATATATATATATATATATGTGTGTGTGTGTGTGTGTGTGTGTGTGTAAAAGATACCATGTTGTCTGTGATGATGCTACCAGTTGAGTTTCAATGAAAATATAATCCTACAAATATCAGCATATAAATTTTATAAATATATCTGACATTGTAAAAATTAAAAGCAAGAAATTATTGAGCCTTAGAAGAATTCATGAGAGTAGCACAAAGGTGATGATATTTTACTATAACTTGATGAATAATATTTGTTGTAAGTTGAAGAGGTAATCACATATATGACTAAGGGTGGTGTGAAATATGTGAGAAAAGAAAAATTTAAAATGTATTAAATCTTGTTAAGAGATTTTTTAATAGATATTGACTACTTTTACATGAGTTGACACAAAGATGAATACATACATTATTAAATTTGTAATTTCAACTTTACAGAAATATACATGGTATCCAAGTTGTTCAAAGACTTGGAAAGAAAACCAACAAATGTATTAAAGGTAATCTACCAAAGATAAAAATGGTACTATGGTGCATGCCTATAGTCCCATCTACTCAGTAGACTGAGGCATGAGGAGTACAAATTTGAGGCTATTTTGGGCAACTCAGCAAGACCCTGCCTTAAAAAAAAAAAGACCTAGGAAAGTAGCTCAGTATAAAATTGCTTGCCTAGAATATGTGAGGTCTTGGTATCAATCACCAAAACCACAAACAAACAAAGAGAGAGAGAGAGAGAGAGAGAGAGAGAGGAGAAAGACATAAATATAATCCAAAGTATAAAATAAAAGACAAAGACTTGGAAAACATAAACATATGTCAATATTTTTGTAAGTCAGAGTATGATAGTCTAAAGTAAATCTATTTAGAGTTTCAAATAGAGAGACATTAATAATTTGGATAGAGTTAGTTATTGTTTGAAAAGGGAACAACTTGAAATGTTTGAGAAACAGTGAAAGCTACCAAATATACAATGCACTTCTAGCTAATAGCAAAAGTCATCTAAATTTAACCATGTCATAGTGATGCATCAGAACACTGAAGTCAAACAGATCTTAGCAGGTGTCAGAGATGAGAAAGTACCCTCAAAGAAGTGATGATCTGTCTGCCTGGGCATAGCACCAGTAAAGGAATCAGGATGAAAGTTGTGCTGAGACAATATAACTGTCAATCTAGAATACTGCACCTATTGGGAGGATCTCTCAAAATCAGTAAAAGATGAAAAATATTTTTTTCTGAAATAAGCTTCAGGTTTTGGTGGAATAATCCGTTAATAAGAAAAGGTGAAAGCATATAGGACTTTAAAGGGAAAGTTCCTAGAGCCAATATTCTTGAGTATAAAGGAATAGGATCTAAGATCACATTTAACACTAGAAAAAAATCCTGGTGAATCATTTCAGTGTAGATTATGCTTCAAGCAACCCTAATATTGCACATACTTCCAATGAAAAAGTTTATTTTTTGTTGATGTTACATTTTCATTACTACTTGGCTAGTGATGGCCCTCACACTGTGAACTAGAGTCACAAAGCAGCCATTATAGAGAACATTACCTCTCTGATACCACAAGGAAAGAGATCTTTGAGAGTCTGCCTTATCATTAAGTGGTCAGGTCTAGGAGTGACATATCATTTTCATTCTCATCTCACTGGCTAGAACCAACTTCATGAACTCACCCAGCCCTTAGGCAGCATGCAGTGCTATTGTGTACCCACAAAGAGAAATAACATGAGCCCTTGGAAAAGTACTAATGACCATTACACATGGGCATGTCATCTCTTTAACAAAAGAATGACAAGGGACAAAGAAACCTTCTGGCACTTGTATAGATGTGCTGGTGAATGCTAATAGAATTTTCTCCCAATTGTTTT
Source organism: Marmota marmota marmota (assembly GCF_001458135.2). Classification (NCBI taxonomy): domain Eukaryota; kingdom Metazoa; phylum Chordata; class Mammalia; order Rodentia; family Sciuridae; genus Marmota; species Marmota marmota. The sequence continues at coordinate 33,419,953 of NW_025999968.1, read as the reverse complement.
ATAAGTATCCATTTTCATCTGAAAGCAAAGAAGGGGTATGAGGTACAATATGAGAAAGTAAAAGATATGGAATAAAAAAAAAAAACTCGATAAGTGAACTGGGGAAATGATAATGATTTTTGATGAGCGTAAAGTGTCTACTTGATATGAGGAGTCATAGATTAAATGGAGGCCAGTAAGCTGAATTGTGTTTTATTCTGTCACATTCAACTGCTGCACAGAAGGAAACACTTGCATTTAACAAGGTCTACAGTATTCGAAGAGAGTGAGTCTAAGGGGAAAAGAACCGAGAGGTGGATAGCATAATGCATTAGAATAATGGACCACAGAACATAACCTAAGCAAAGATGGAAGACTTAATTTGCTGATGAGAAAGGTAAGAGATTTTAAAAGATTCTAGGGACCCTAAGAGGGTGTCAAGGGATTTACAGAGTTCAGAGGAATTGCAATGGAAATGGTGGAAACTATAGTCAAAAAGTGAGACACTTGAAATTGAGGTTGTTAAAGAATATAATTGTAGGAAATAACTTGAAGACAGTGTGTAGGTGCAGCATAAGAAAGGTTTTTAGAGGAGATGAGTTCAGAAATCTAGAACAATTTTATTTGAAGCATCCTTTACTGATGTGGGCCCAAATCACTCAAGGATAGGATAGAATAGAATAGACTAACAGGGAGTGTGCTACAGTCTTCCAGTACAGAAGAAGATTAGAACACATCAAAAAAGAAGTGATAGCTTTATGAACACAAATGGCTTAAAGATGTGCATTGGAATGACTTTGAAAGTGTCAAAGACTATACAGGAAGATATGTATACTATCTCTAAGCTGTGCGATATGAAAACTGTGGGACGGAAAGCAAACACTACCAATTTTTACATTATTATTATTATTATTATTATTATTATTATTATTATTATTATTATTATTCCAGTGCAGGGGATTGATCCCAGGGTGGTCTACAACTGAGGTATATCCCTAGCCCATTTTTACTTTTTATTTAGAGACAGGTTCTTGCTAAGTTGCCCAGTTCAGTCTTGAACTTGTGATCCTCCTGACTCCAGCTCCAGAGTCTGTGAGATTAAGGCATGTGCCATGGTGCATGACAACACAGCCCATTTTAATGATTTCAGGGGATATCCAGATTTCAAATGCATCCATAAAGTAACATGATCTTGTAAAGAAGGAGTTGAATAAATACAGTAAATTGTACATGGTGGGAAGTGTCAGAGGCTGCTGTGAAAGGGATGTAAAAGTTGAAAATGCGTGGGTATAGAGTTGGAATGGGAATACGTGAAGTTGGATGCATGAATAATATAGGAGGTTATGGAATTTGGGTGTTAACTACAAAGGGTATAACTAGATTAATTCTGATGATTGTGTTGCATAATAACAAGGTAAGGGAAGAGGATAAGGGCACATTTAGAACCAAAACCTCTTTCAAAGGAGACATGGAAGCCTGAAGATTCCTTGGTGTTATTCCTGGAACACTGAGATTCCTCTTGATTCATTTAAATACTTACAAGGAGACTTTGTACAGATGTCACTATTCTCAGACAATGAAAGGGACAATGGATATCAGTAAAAATATCATGTAATTCATTTGTAACTTTATCAAGAAAAGTGTAAGATTACAAAAAAAATTAAGTGTACCCGTGTGCCTTCTAGAAGAAAAACATCAATAGTTTATTCTTCTATTACATTGTTACTGTACATTTAAGCCACTTTTATCCTAAAAGTATTTTAAAATTCAAACTTAGGGCTTTAATATTCTAAGAATTCAGCGGAACATGAACAAATCAAAGAAAATGCAATTTTATTCCTTTAAAGTAAATCTCTGCTTCAGGCATTGAACATTCTGTTAGAGTTTATATCAAATAAATAAAAAAAAAAATCCTACTACTATATCTTCAATTAAGCAGACAAATTCCTAAAGGCACCTAACATCATTTTTCAGAAACTTATTTTCTATGAGGAAAAACCAATGTGCTAATTTTCATACTCTAATCATCAGCACAGTTAGCTCAAAAACTGACATGATTCATGTATTTTCTGAAATTAAAAAGTAAAGTTAAAAGGTACAACTTTTGAAAAAGGACACTGACTATCATTAAATACAACTAAAAGTATATGAGTTCCATTAAAAGCATAGGCATTTATCCAACTTCTGCTTCTTACTGATTTTAACCTAGTTGCCTAATTCAGCAAGAAATAGCTTGTAGGAATAGAACATAAATGAAAACAGGATATGGACAAAATTCTCTCTTAGAGCCTCCTGGAATCATATCAGATCTATCTAATTATAGTCAATCTGGAAAAATGCACTTTTCTATATGATTCATACAGAATGCTATATTATTATCTCTTCTAATATATATGTGTCAGTTTAAGAAAAATACATCCTCAAAGATAGTCTCTTTGTTTTCTCTCTCTTTCTCTCTCTTCTCTCTCTCTCTCTCTCTCTCTCTCACACACACACACACACACACACACACACACTACAAACTGTATAGGAAGATTTTAGTGAACGTTTCTGTGTAATAAGAATAAAATAGAATGAGATTATTAGTGTCTTTAAATGGGCATAACTAAATTTCTTACATTTATTTCACTTTCAAAAAGCTTTTAAAGAACATAAATACCATTTAAAAGAAAAGTTTATAAAGTTAGCCACTGGAAGAACAGGAAAGAAAATCAAGTTGCATAATAACTCAGGTCTGAGTTCAGAGTGTTTTCATGTTACATGTGGGACTCTTGAAGAAAGTGAATCACAACATTTAGAATCAAACTTATAATCTTATTCAAATGTGTAAATGTAAAAGACATATAAAAATATAGTGGTTGCTTTAAAAGTATTTTGACCATATCAGCCATAGGCCACTGAAAAAAATCTGCAGTCCATGCCATTTATTTTTGTTCATTGATTAACAAGAGAACATAATTCAACATGTTTGATTGTTTTCTTGCTAAAGCTGAGAACACTTGCATTTCAAGTGAACAAGATAGGATAATTTAATGTGTCCAAATTTACTATGGAATGTGTTTCTTATCCATCTAAGAGAATTTAGTGAGTTTTTCTTGAGATTTATCTTTCCTTTCTTCCTATCCTCTCCTGGGATAAAATCCCAACCCGATGAATCTGTTGTTTCATAACGTGTTATTTATAAAATTAAAATAATGCATAATAATATTTTATTCTAATAAATAAATATTCAAAAAATAAGATCAAGTACATGTGAAATAAGGTTGACAAACCCAAAATTGTTCTATTACTACACAACATAAATTTACCCTGTCAAAGTTTATAGCTTAGACCTTTTAAGTATCTTCACAAAGTTATGTAAACATCACCATGATCTAATTTGAAAACATTTTTTGTCATCACATAAAGAAGCTCCAATCTCTTAGCAGGTCCTCCTGGCAATCACAAGTCTATTTTTTCTGTGGATCTTTCTATTCTGTTGACTTCCTTTCACTTAACATTTATATTCATGGTTCATTCGTGTAGCATATTTCAGTACTTTTCTTTTTTTATTACGACTGACTAATATTCCATCACATGGGTATGGCTTACATTATGTATCCATTCAAAACATGATATATATATTCAGATTGTTTCAAAAATCTCCTTTATGTAGTGACAAAAATGTTCAGAAATTAGATCATGGTGAGGGTTATGTAATTTTGTGAAGATGCTAAAAGTGACTGAAGAAATATATGGTGCACATGTAGGAGCATGGTAAACATTGATCACTATCTCCTTTTTCCCTATAATAAAAATAATGTAAAGCAGGAAGAGAGGCAACTACAACAGTAGTTAGTCATGTAAAAGAAAAAAAGATATGAAGTAATAGAGGGTACAATTAGTTCAATAGTTATTCCAGGAATGTGCCATTTCTACCTATAGTCATCCCTCCAATTTATTATATAACGGTGTTATCATATGTATCATCAATGCAGAGTTCTTCTTACATTTATGGAGCTATAAAGTGTGGTTTTACATTTCCCTGGTTTCAAACATATTTTGGTGGGAAAATGGCTAGATAGTTCTAAGAAATATTATGAAGAAAATATTTTGATATAAAATTTCAAAATTGAAATCTTATTTATTAGGAATTAGATAAAAAACAATTTATATAAATTAAATCAAAAAAACTCCTAAGGATAAAAATAATCATTCTTTTCTTTAGTTGTAGAACAAGCAGCAAAGTGATTATTCAATGAAGTTCCTTCCAAAATGAAAACAAATTGTTTTAAATAATAAACATCATCTGCTATTAATCAATATTATATTTAAATTCTGCAAAAATTATGATACTGATACTTTGCTCTTATCATTACCAATTATCTTTACAAAGCTTTTTGTGGTGGGTTGAGGAATGTTCCATCCTCCCACCACTCCAGAAAGACATCCATGTTCTGATCTAAGGAACCTGTAGGCTGATATCTTATGTAGATAAAGGAAATTCACTGATGTGATTAACGTTAAGGACTTTGTGATGGATACATTTTCATGGACAATACAGGTAGACTTGATGTGATAATACAAATCTATAGAAACAGAAGATTTCTCCCCGCTAACATCAGAGAGATGTGAGAATCATGAGAACCAGAGAGAGAGCACTGACAAGGACTCTGCTCCCTACTGCTGGCTTCAAAGCTGTTAGAAGGCAAGTAAATGGATTTTCTCCATAGCCTCCATGTAAAAATCCAGGCCCAAGGACACTTTGATTTTAATTCCGTGTGACTGAGCATTTCTGAGTTACAGAAACGTAACATAATACATTTGCGATCCTCTAAGCCACTGAATTTGTGGTAATTTGTTACAGCACCAATAGAAAACTAATGCAAATAAACCTTTCAACTTGGCATGTCTTAACATGTAATCCCATATTACCTAGTACCAATATACTGACTTTCAGCTGCATAGTACTTTTTCCCTCAATTGCCCTGCTTTAATTCACTTATTCATCAAATATTATCTGAATTAGAAAGGTCTCAGATCAAGATCTATAATATAATTTTTCACTTTGTACAGTGCCCACAAAATATCCCAATCACATATTGTGTTGTTGGTTATAAGATGAAGAATGAAAACTAAGGTAATATTAGATAATGTTATTTTTTTTAAAAAATAACTACTATTTACAGGATGTCTGCTATGTTCCAGTACTTTGCATGATTACCCATTCTCATAGTCAGTTGTAAGATGTATTACTCTTTGATGCATGGAAACTGTGACTTTAATAGAGACAATTTCCCCTTATAAGAGAGAGCCAAATTCAGGATGTGAATCGCCAACTCACTTAAGAGCAAACTTCTGTGTTTTATACGATTTTCCATTAATGAGATGATCTCTAACCCAAATAGCAATCTAATGGTAGAATTTTTAATGCCATAAAATAAAAAAATCAGGAGAATCAGTACCTCTTCTGCCCCTTTCCAAAGTTATTACATACCATCCCAGTATTTCAGGCCCCGAAGATAGAAAATAGAGTCTAACTCTCCAAAAATTATAAGGAAAATAATAATACATGATAATTAAGGAAAAGGTATAAAACAGTTTATATGGAATATACAGGCATTTTTAAAGAATATGTAGTTGCTTGTATCTATAAAATATAGGTATGTTTCATTAGTTATGAATTTATGCAATGAAAATATATAACTACTATTTCACATTGAGTGTTAGGGTGGGGAAATTAGTTTTCTCAGTACACATCAAATCATAAAATTAACAGACTCATTTTCTCTTTCAAGGCCAACTGTGCCTCTAATGTGAATTTAAGTATTTGGAAATTGTTTTCTTAATTATGTTAACCAGCTTCTTGTTAATTTCATTCATATAATATTGTTAGCTAGTTTACTTTTAATAACTGGTGCACACTTTTTAGAAAATAACTCTCAGCATTATTATAATTGTTAAGTGTTTAAAATACAAACTGTGATATTCCACTGTATGTTTAAAGTAGGTGGTGTTTCCATTTCAAGTGATCAAATAGTTCATTTGTTCTTTTGATTTCTCATTTATGAAAAATATTTTTGTTCTTACTTTTGTAGGAGACCAGGGAGCAAAGATGTTTTCAATCTTCCCTTCATGAAGTCTATCTTCCACAGTGGGAAACAGACATAATTAAATATTTATAGAGGAAACAGATTGTGCTTTTCAAGAGTCAGAAAAAAACTTTCGGGTAGATAGGACTATAATGTTGATGACTACAAAAAGAGTGGAATTATACAGAAGACGACGAGATTTATAAGGAGAGTATTCTTCACAGAGGGGAAGGACAGTCCAGGATAGGGGACAAAGAGAATGTGGCATAACTAGAGGAAATGGTAATATTGTTAATAGCAAAATTCTGTAAACTTAAAAATTGTCAGGAGTTGGAATTTGTTTTAGTGCAAATTCAAAGCTGGTAGTGTCCATGCACAATACTGGAGATCATAGTGTGAAAGGTGCATAAGGCCATACATTTCCTGAGACAAAGGAGACACTACGAAACTTGTCATGGTTTACACCTAGAATGTCTCCCAAATGCTTGTGTGTTAAAGGCTTGTTCTCCAGTGCAAGAATATTCAGAGGTGAGGCTTCTGGAAGGTCATTGGATCATGAGTGCTCTAACCTCATCAGTGCATATTAATCCACTGAAGGATTTATAATTTGATGGCATTATTGGGAGGTAGTAGAAAGTGAATAATGTGGATCCTTTTTGGAGGCAGCAGGTCACTGGGGACATGCTCTGGAAGGGTGTTTCTTGTCCCAGATTATTCTTGGACTGAAACCTCTAAGCCATGAGTCAAAATAATCCTTTCTTCCTTTAAGTTGATTTCTCAGGTGTTTTACTACAGTGACAGAAAAGTGACTAACCAAAACTTGAGAGGTGGGTTCCATTACTTAGTGTCCTGGGACTTTAGCAGAAGAATAAAACTAAATTAGTTGAATAATCCTTGAAAGCATTATTATATTCAAGAACTACATCATGACTATTATAGCAGCTGGATTGCAAAAGACACAAGAAAATAAAAAAACAAACATGTTCTCACATATATATGCAGAATCCCAAAATCAAGTTAAAAGCTAAGTTTTGATAGGCTGAGGTGGAAGGATTGTTAAAACATACAAAATTTCCATTAGATAGAAAAACTATATTAAAAAGATTTATTATATATCACATGGTGATTGTTAATAGCAAAATTCTGTAAACTTAAAAATTGCTGAGAGTAGACAGTGCTCTAACCACAAAATAAGATCAATATATGAAATAATGCAAATTAATTAGTTTGAATGTACACATATATCAGGACATCATGTTGTGCAACATGTACAATGTTTATCAATTAAAAATGAATAAAACTTCAAAAAAGAAAGGACATAGGAAAACTAAACTTACAAAATATTCATTGAAATATGCACATCAATAATCTTAATCAAATGCATAGGGAGTTGTCTTTTTACAGAAACAAAACCTAATATGCAAAATTTAAGTTATACTCCATTTTCTCAAGGACAAACAAATGATACTGTGAATTGAAATCAGATTAGATTTTTCAAACATCATTTTTAAATTATAATATTTAGAATTCATTTAAATAGTGTATAAGCAAAGTGTACCCATATTGAATCATATTTTGTCAACAATTTAGGTCAGTTTTTCCTCAGAAAAATTTTGGGCATGGCCAAATTTGGAATTTCAAGACATCATTAATAAAAAAAAAAGAAGTTGTGGCAAGCAATAGAGGTCTAAAAAATTGACTCTGAAATGAGTATCTTAAATTTCTAAGCAGTCACTTAAATATGAATTTTTTTTTTCTTAAGATCCTTAAAGTCTTCTTCATGAAACAAAATTCTCCAGAAATCCCCCCAAAAAGTGACAAATGCATTCTGGCTCTATAAATTTTATAAAAATTTCTTAGGTGTTTTAGTCAGTTTTTTTTCACTGCTATGATCAAAGATCTGTCAAAAACAACATAGAGGAGGAAAAGTTTATTTTGGGACTCATGGCTTCAGTCCACGGAGAGCCAGCTACATTTCTTGGGTTTGAGGTGAGGCTGAACATCATGGCAGAAGGGTGTGGTGGAGGGAAGCAGCTCAAGACATCACACTAGGAAGCAGAGGAAAAGAGACTCCAGATACAAAATATATACCCTCAAAACAGGCCCCCAATGACCTACTTCCTCCAGCTACATCCCACCCGCCTTCAGTTACCCTTCAGTTAATCCCTGTCAGGGATTTAATTTACCCATTGAATTAAATCATAAACTAATTATTTCATTTCTTGATCTTCTTGCATTGTCTCACACATGGGCTTTTGGGGGATACCACATATCCAAACCATATTTTAGGTAAATGCTTTTGTTTTAAGAGCAAGTTGTATAGTAAGCATGTATTTATGTTTTACAAATAAATCATTAGCCACAGAATTTAAAAATGGCCTACTCACTTATCTCTCTTGTTGACTCTAGAGTCTACATTTTTATAATGTCTAACCAAATTTAATACATTCAAAACCAATCTATTAGTGATATAGGAATTTAACAAGTGATAAGTTGAAGATGCAATTTACCACCCATTCCAGGCTATCTCAACATAATTTTTTCTATCCTCCTTTTTCTTTCAGCCTCTATCTGAAATAGAATGCTGTTTTTTCTATTTAAAAAAATTACATTTCATCATTGAGGTAAAATTAAAAGGGAAAGAATTTGAAACTTATTTTAAAAAGTTATCCTTGATACAATGTTTGTACGGATATTAATAAATATTTTCATACATGCTGTAGTATGTATAAATTTAAGAATATGACTTTTTGAAAACTATCCATTAATTTATGTCAAATGCTATTAGTAATGATATTTGTGAGAACATACAGTACATATGATCTCCTTTCTCACACTAACAAGTGTTTAGAAACACTTAGAAAAATTCTTTTTAGAATACAAAATGGAGATTCTTTTATTAGACATATAACTTATTTCAGTTTTCTGAAAAGTGAATTGCTAACAATATAAGCTTAAATCATTTAATGCTCTTTGACCATGTAATTTTTCTTCCAGAATTCTATCTTGTGAATATAATTATATAAAAACATAGATGTCTCTTTTTTCTAATCTCTTAGAAGAAAATCAATTATTTTTAAAACCAAAGGAAACAAATGTTTTATCTATCTATCTATCTATCTATCTATTTGTTTACTTATTTATTTATTGTAGAACCTGGTAGTATTCTCATTATATTCACAGAGAAAAAGAAAAAGAAGGAATCTGAGGCAATGTGAACCTCTAGTAGTGGTATATATTGGATTTTTTTAAAAAGTTAAAATTAAAAATAACATGACCTATAAAATACTTAAGCTATTCAAATAGAGGATATAACAAATCAATGCAACTTTAAACAAACCCATTACCTACATAGAGCATTCAATACAGCAGCTTCCTTTAATTCTGTCTAAAAATTACAGGAATTTTGCTGTGAATTCTGATTTTAATTATACTCATCCAATATGGACTACTAAATGCCAGTTTAACACACTTCATTGAAATAGTGGTGTTTTTCTGTCTTTCCTTCTTCTCCCCACCCCTCACCTTCCCTCCCTTCCTCTCTTGTCCTCTCCTCTCCTCTCCTCTCAAAACAAAACTAAAACCACCAACACCTAAAAGGAGAGCAGAGAAATAAACCTGTTATTGAGGAGTGCAGAAAACCCCATAGACGTGAAAATGGCTACTCACAACACTGATGTGATTACGAGGACATTAAAATTAACAAGAAGTTATGTAGAAATATTTTATTACTAAAATGTAAGATCTGGAGTGAGGCACTGAAGATACAGAAAAAAAAAGTGTGAGGCCTTCTGCACTGTCATTGGCTCTACAATCTAAAGCACTCTACAGAGAATCATTTTACTATAGAGACTTTAGATTCAGTAAAAATTAAGTGTATGTAGTTATTGTTTCCCCTGTATTTAAATCATTAAGAATGGCATTATTGTATCACAGGGTGAGTAATTTTTTTGCAGGAACTGTTACCTTCTCTCTTCAACACTGGAGTGCAAACAAGCAATTGGCAAGTACTGTTTTTTTTGGGGTGTGTGTGTGTGTGTGTGTGAGTTGTTGTTGTTGTTTTGTTTTTTGTTTTGTTTTTTATCACTAAAATGGAATAATGTGAGTATATTTATATTTGTGACGTGGTAGTACAATTTCTGCTTTTTAAGATATTTTGACTACATTTCCTCTTAGCTTCCAACTTTCCCCAAATACCTATTGTACCCCTGATGAGATTCCTTGGGCTGACTCCCAGGGCTTTGCCTCTTTAGACCCTGCTTGCTCCAATATTATCACTTTTCCTCACTGCCTGCTCTCATAGTAATCCTAAAGTCTATTTTTGTTGCTTATAAGTAATGAATCTTATTAGAATAAGAAATTGTATTTAGGATTTGAACCCTAAAATGTCTTAAGTGAATGATTGAGATGAATAGAAGTGAGGCGAAGAAAAGATACAAGTGAAAATGAATCTTGTATAACATACAAGAAATAGCATGGGCAATTTTTATCATTTTCTCATCAACTCTAATTCAAATGAATAAAGGATGACACCCTAATGTCTGAGATACTTTTAGTTAAGTTGATCTCAAAAGTGGGTCAGAGTTAGAAGAAGGTGCCATCGAGATAAACTGCCTCCTCAGGCATTGTTCCAAGTATTCTAAAATGTTCTACTTTGTCAGGCACTGTCATCATGTTAAGTGGACAGTGAAAAAGAAGCATCTATACTGGTTTCAGAAGGCTCTTTGGATTGAGATTACATAAAATCGTCACCATCTTCCAGTGTTTTGAGTGAGGAATTGATCAATATTTGCTTTTGTCAATTTTGCTTTTATGTTCTGCTTCCTCCCTAAAGATGAAAAAGTCTGAAAGAGATGTGTTGACTATAGAAGGATATTGAGTTTATTCTTTGGATAGAGAATCAAGGAATTGAGGGACAAAGGTTAGAAACAGGAGGAAGTCATAATAAATGTCCATAAATAAAATCTCCAGATGCCCAGCATGAGTTAGATAGGTTTCCTTGATGCTGAGGAAAAAAACAGTAATAACTGGTGTCAGGTAGGCAGGTGGAACAGAGAAGATTTCACCTGAGTGATTAAGAAAAATTTAAGGGACATGTATCTCTCATTGTCCAATAACATAAAGTTTAGAATGTGCATCAAAAAGTGTTGAAAATGAACATGTAAATGGACAAATGGATCGATGAACCATCTCTTCTGCAGATTATAAAAACTGATTAAAAATGGAGGCATTTTAGAAAAATATGGATACATACTTTGCTCATTATACAAATGACAAAAATCAAATTCATTAGATTTAATTTTGAAGTGATTAGCATGTTTTAAAAATAACAAAATTACCTTTGATTATTATGGATCATCTAGAAAGGAATAACAGGAATTAGAGTATTGAAGGAATAATGGATATCAAAGTATTGACTAGAAGTTATAACAAATAATATATAGATATAATTTTTATTTAAAATCATAAGACTTTAATATGAAAAAAAATAAATACAAAATAACAAAATATGATGTTATGAATACCTGTAAAATTCTATGTCAAAATGTGATATATACAGAGGTGATATTTTTTTTTAATTTTTTATTGTTGGTTGTTCAAAACATTACAAATTTCTTGACATATCATATTCCACACTTTGGAGCATGAGAAGAAGATTAACATTTAACAGGGATGCGAGGTGGGAGGGAAAGGGAGAGAGAAGGGAAATTGCTTGGAAATGGAAGGAGGTGATATTTTAATAATATCAGTTTTAAGAGTCCCATGGATAGTGAAATGCCAGCTTTATGAAAAGGAATATAACTAAGAAGCAGGAATTGTAATCAGAAATACAAACACATTTGTTTAACAATAAGCACAATAGGTGTATTACAACAATTAATTTGTAAACATTGGAAATAATTACATTTAATTTCATGAGTGTGATTGCATTGCAAATATTGTCAAAATTTTAAAAGTAACATTTGTAATGTACAATAGTTAAATATAAATTTGTTCTCTTTAAATAAAAAATCTTTATCTCAAAAAATCAATTGTTAAAAATTTGAAGCTATTCATTGCTGCATTATTTTAAGTATCAAAATTAAGAAGTTACCCAAATTTCTACCAATCAGAAAATATTTTGATTTGTACTATTTTGTCTCATTGGAGTAGTCCATATATAAAGTCTATATATAAAGGTACACATAGACTATTCCACTGAGACAAAAGAGTAAATATATATGTTTGTGTGTGTGTGTGTGTGTGTGTATGGTTTTGAAGACTAATGTGGGACAAAGTATTCTTTGAAACAAATTTTTTTTCAGAAAACAGTGTTCTGAAGTATATAGATCTGACTACAAGTAGACTTTTTAATAGTAGTGAACATTGAAGAATAATCATCAAAATTGTAATATTAGATATGATTAGATAATGAAGTTCCATTATTTTCCTTTCATACATTTTTCTCATGTGCTTATCTGATTTTACTATTGGTTACAGAAGTGATCACAAAAAGATATTTAGGTAAGGTAGATGTATAGATTAAGTGGAAGGATATGGTAAGGTAGATGGATAAGTAGTGTACACAAATTCACATCTTTTAATTTAGCTTTTCTCTGTGACACATGTAAATAAACATAGATAACAAGTTAGAGTTTGTTAATACTTAGAAGTGAATCCTAGGTTGCTTTAAACATGGGTTTATTCTCCCATGTTTAAAAAAATTCTAAAGACCAATTATCAACTTGTCTCTGTTTCTCTACTGGATTATTTTCTATTTATTTAACAAAGAGTAGATTTATAACCAAACCACTTTTAAGATTTACTTAATTCAATTGAAAGTATTACTGAAAGGAAGTAGTATTAACAGAAAGTATTATTGCCATGATCAAAATTTTTTTTGAGAATTTGAAGGATTTAGTCAGACAATGAGGACATTAATTATTTAAAAAGTAATTGAGCACATAAAGAACACCGAGTTGGCTCTCTACCACTAAAGAATAAATAAAGAATCCCTGAATGTGCCTCGGAGTTACAAAACAATGACTTTTTTTTTTTTTTTTTTTACCTTTCTAAACACTTGCTAAATTTGATCACAAAGTAAAAGTTGGAGAAAGGTATATTTAGAGTATCACTTCCGGTTCATAACCTCAATTATGTAATATGTATAAAACCCACTCATAAATTTTTCAAAAAAAGAATACTAGAGGGCATTTATCACCATGATACATATGTTTATGTGGTAATCTCTCTCTCTGTCTCCAAGCCCCCACCATCTCCCTTTCCTTCTCTCAGAATAAAGAAGGTGTACCAATGCTTACAGATAAGAGATAACAAGCAACCATCTAAAAGAGATTTAATAAATTTCAATGAACAAATGACATTTTAAATGATATCTATGGCTTCAATTTGAAGAGTTTGAATAGAGCTGATGATAGTTTTTTCCTGAAACCTGAAACATAATCTTAATACGGAAATTCCTCCAGTTTCCATAAAATGTTACTAAGCAATACAGTTCAAGCACAGGGATTCCCCTACAAAGCAATAGGGCGTGATTTGTGCACAGTGCAGATTTGCCTGACCGTGAAAATCAGATTTTTCTGGCATCTCAAAATTTTGGAATATTGTAAGTACAGTAACATTCCAAATCAAATTAAAGCATTGGCCACTATTTAAATACAAAATGTTCTTAAGAAAAAAGCATAAATTTTCTAATATTCCCTGCTATTTTCCCAGTCTCTTACAAGGGTACAGCTATCAGGGGCACAAATATTTAAATTACTTTGAATCTCTGGGTAAGGCCTCAGAAAAAGCCAAAAACAGGGGCTGCTATTTATTCAGATATATATTTTTCTTTTTAAAATTATTATAGAATGCACAGTGTTTGTTGACTACTTGATTGACAAGTAATGGCTTAGTGGAATACAAATAGAAACTTATGTGGACATTCCTTGAAAGATTGTTGATATTTACCTTTGGTCCATTCTTACTCTTTCTTTTTTGCATCATAGTACTTGGAACATAGTTTGGTTTGAATGTGCTCCCATAAAGTTCATGTACTGGAAACACTGTCCCCAAGGCAACAGAATTAGGAAACATTGCCTATAAGAGATGAATAGTTCATGGGGGCAGAGCCCTTAAGAATGGATTAGAGTCATTATTGTAGTCATGGGTTCATTACCACAAGAGTGGGTTGTTATAAAAGCAAGCTCTGGGCTGAAGTTATAGCTACATGGTAGAGCACATGTTTAGCATGCATAATAACCTGGGTTCAATTATAAACAAACAAACAAATTAATTAAAATAAATTTAAAAAAATCATTTCTGGACCCCATCATGATTTTTTCACTCTCCTCTAGTCTTTGAATTCTGTCTCATCCTATGCAGTGCTGCAAGATGCAGAGCAAAGTCCCTCAGCAGGTGCCAAATGACAGGTTCTTCCCACCCTCTAGAACCTGGATCCAAAGAAATTTATTTCTCTCTCTTTCTCTCTTTGTGTGTGTGTATCTGTAATTTCTCTTTCCCATTTGGTGATGTTTTGATTTGCAAAATATCTGATTCTAGTAGTCACTGGTGTGAATAAAAAAAAATAGTTTGAATCTTCCTTCTCTTATTCATTAACTATGTACTTGTTCTTTCTTAGTCTGTGGGAGGCAAAATTCTACCTCTATCTTTTTAAGAATTCTTGACTGGGCCAGTTATTTAAATCAACAGAACATGTCAATAGGAGAGAAGCATGAGAATTTAATGATTTTTTTTAATCACAGGTGCCTTCATAAGAAAAGAAAGACCCAAAGACTCAGAGTTGGGCAGTAATAAACTGAATTGGAAAATGAATAATAAATTGTGAAAAGGTAATTAAATTAGGCAGGGAGGCTAAAAGAAGGTTTTTTTTTTTGTGTGTGTGTGTGTGTGTAGGATCCCTATACAACTTGGTTTATCTCAGCTTCCCATCTTTGACAGGAATGTTACTTTTCTTCTAGTACAGGAAGAGCATTACATGAGTTGGCAGAGTTTTTCTAGGCCCATTTGGATTTTAGCATTGAAAAATTACTTTGAAAAAAATGTCATATGATATAAAAGAGATACGCAGAAATTGAATAAAGGAAATTGATGAAGCCAAAAGCTGTTTCTTTGAAAGCTGAATAAAACTAATAGGCCTCTAAGTAAAAGAAAAAGAAAAGAAAAAAGGAGAACAAAAATTTGAAATATCAGAAAAGAAAGGGGACTACTTTACTATAGGACCTGTAGATCTTAAATTATAATGGAATACTATGAACTAATCTATGCCCATAAATTTCATAACCTAGAGGAAGTGGACCAATTCCTTAGAAAACATAACCTGTCAGAACTCATACAAGAAAGAAAAATAAACAATATGAATATGTTTATAACTATTAAAGAGAGTAAATCATTAATTAATAACTTTCCAAATCAGAAAGCAAGAGACCCAAAAAGTTCATTGGTGAATTCCATCAAAATTTTGACGAAGAAATTCCTCAATTTTCTGCAAATGCCTTCAGAAGACAGAAGCTGAGAAAATAATTTCTTATTTATTTTATGAGCCCAGCATTACCCTAAAGCAGGACCAGACAAAGGCATTACAAAAAAAGAAAACTATAGAGGAATAGATCTTAAGAACATAGATGTAAAAATTCTCACCATAGTACTGAGGAAAAAATTTAGAGCATTATAGAAGATTTTATTTTATTTTATTTTTAAATGAGAGAGAGAGAAAGAGAGAGAGAGAGAGCGAGAGAGAGAGAGAGAGAGAGAATTTTTTTAATATTTATTTTTTAGTTTTCAGCGGACACAACATCTTTATTTTTATGTGGTGCTGAGGGTTGAACCTAGCGCCCCCGTGTATGGCAGGCGAGCGCGCTACCGCTTGAGCCACATTCCCAGCCCCTATAGAAGATTTTAAAAACATATATGAATATAAAAACATGAATTCATCTGTAATACAAGCATATATTGAAAACATTAAGAATGCTAATATTATTATTTCCTTATAACTATATATTTGGGACTTGTATTTGTGCTCTACTTTCATTTTTACTTAACTTTACCTTGTGGGAAATATGCCACAATTTGATAACTTTTCAACCTTAATATTTTGAAGTAGCCTAAAAATTACATTTAAATATAAGAATAAAAATGTATTTAATTAGTTTTCTATGGGTATATTGGTATTTGGGATATAGAAATTCCCAATTCCTACTTATGAAAATAACAATAAAATAAACATTTATAGGAACCTTTGTGTAAATGTACTATTCATTCTTTGAAATAAAACAGAATTAAATTATCTTTTCAAGAAAGGAGAAACATAAAGTGTTAGATGTATTTAGTCACATTTCATCTAGAAAAAGTTA
Source organism: Marmota marmota marmota (assembly GCF_001458135.2). NCBI lineage: Eukaryota > Metazoa > Chordata > Mammalia > Rodentia > Sciuridae > Marmota > Marmota marmota. The sequence goes on along the minus strand of NW_025999968.1, from coordinate 33,403,548 downwards.
GGGAGGTAATATTTAATTAAAGTATAGAAAACATCAATAAGTATAATCAATTTACTAAGTTGCCAATTTCAAGTATCTGATAAGTTTAATGATAATTAAATTATTATTATGTAAGATTTGTCATTAATATTGAGATAAATAGGAAGAACTAATATGTTATAGGAAATAAGCATATGGATTTTTTAATTTAAGGAAGTTGTCCTAGATTATATACACAGGATCAAGTCAGTTTAGATAACTGTGTAAATAATAGATGCATCATGGAATATTACATATTCAGGTATAATTTGATCTTTCGATATGTGATGAGCAATGAATTCTGTAAGATCCAAATATTGGATTTTAGACTTATTCTTGTGCAATTATACACTGCTATTCTATTTGTGTGTGTGTGTGTGTGTGTGTGTGTGTGTTTTAGTGTTGGCTATGTAACTAGTAAATATATGTTCCATTGATTTAGTGTGTAACAAAAAATACCATTAGTGTTATCCAAGCATCCTGGCCATATCTGAGACCAATTTTGGCAAATGTTTTAGTTGTGGCATTGAGAATTAGAAAAAGTCAATCAGTAATGGAAAACATGAAGATACAGTGAGTATGAAGTTACTTGGCCTGATACTAACTACAGTGGCCTCAGTCAATACCAACAGAACAAGACCTGAAAGACAGTGGATAAAACTGAAAAAATACAATTCACCTAATAACACAGCATGCTGTTATAAGGGTACTGACATTCAAAAGTTACTAGGGTGATAAAGTGTTGCATGAAGTCATATGATGTTTAAAGAAAGGTGGATGATATTGTGTTGGTTGGCTGAAAGCAGAACGTGATGTAGGACAAAAATTCTGTGAGTAATAAACTGTATAAATATTTTCAGTGGGATATACAACTCAGATTTGGATATAGAATTATGGATACCTATACATAGACATTTTGAGCTGGATTCTGCTTATCATTAATTAATTTATCATGCAGAGAAACATATAAGGGTGTCAGTTAAGATCAACCAAAAATATGATGTGATAGATTTTGATTCTTTCTTATTTTTAAATAATAGTGTTAGAATTATCCCACATATTTTTCTCTAGAAAGTATTTCCTTTTTCTACCTTAAAAGTTAGTTATTTTATTGGAATTTTTCTGAATAAAGCTTTTGTCTGCTTGAATAATTTACCTGTTTTGCTGTTGCTCTCTAATAAGAGAATATAATTTTAAAGCAGCATCTTTGAATCTATGAGTTGACAATCTGAGACTTCTCAAGGCACCAAGAAAACATGTACATTAGTTTCTGCTAGAGTGATGAAATGCCAGACAATTGTGTTTTAACTTAGAAAAAAAAATGTTTGTAGACTTTGACAGTCTTAATGATCTAGCAACAACATATTGCAGAAAATAAATATTAATTGGTATGCATTTGACTATTTCGCTTCAAACTCTGCCTGAAATGAAAATGTACACATTCAAAATATAATCATAAAAGTATTTGAGAAAGCATTATTCTCTTTCCAAATGTTTCACACAATTTGCCATACTCAAATCAATGGTTTCATCAAATGAAAAGCTATTATCTATATTATAAAATTTTCTATCAGTTGCTTAGTGTGCATGTTTTATTATTCAGGTGTATTAGGAGACACTTCTAATTTTTAAGAACTTACAGTGGTACTTTTACAAAAGTTTAGACAAGACTGGTCACAAATAATTAAACTAGATTCTGTGTTTGTATGTGCATGTATTCTAAGCTTTTTAAGTATGCATTTGCATATCTATCTGTGTTCTTGTTTGTCTTGTAGACTAATTGGGAAAGAAATGGAAGGAAATGCAGCTGTCACAGAGCCTTTTGGCTTTTGGACAATTGCACTCATTCTTAGAGGAGCACTATCTTTGAAAGGAGGAAGTGGGACATCAAAAATAAAGAGAACAACAAAAAGAACAAATTGGGGAGAAGAAGAGGAGATTGTTTCCCAGGGAACTTGAGAGAAAGGGAGAAGGAGGTGGAGAGTGTCAGTGACACACTTGAGCTGTTCATAATCATCTGATCATAGAACGACTTTATTAGTAAAGCCAATTTATTGTATAAAAGAAATTGCCATTATCTTAAAAATTACGTCATTCATAATTACCCAGGCAATTATATAATTATGATTATATAATTACTATTAATTAGAAATGTGTTCAAAATTTATGTCAACAATTAAACAATTTAAGCACTGATATAGAATATTTTCCATCATTATAAAATCCTCCTGAAATCTATACAACTTTATGGTACTTTAAATTCTGTTAAATAAGAGAATCATTGGATAAACTGTAGGCATTTTCTTTCTTTCTCTACCCTGAGATAAATTAGATCTATCAAGAGAAAATTTCCATAGAAGAATGAAAAATAATTCCCTTCATTTAGCTTTGAGGTCAGGGGTGTTAAATTGTGCCAGGGGATAAATGACCATAAACTACATGCAGGAAAAAACATTCAAACAAGCTGTAACAGGATGTGTTCCAATTCTTTGCTTTTTCTCTCCACTAATTATACTATTGTAGTGTTACAATCATTTATTGGTTACAGTGATGAGCCATAGTATAATTATCTCCTCCCTACTGTGTCTAAAAAGATAAAAGAAAAATTAAGCTTAACAGGATAATGTTGTAAATACATTAGTACTGCGGCCACAAAAGAATGTAGACAGTGAAAGGCAGTGTTTCTTATTTGTTGAAAGAGGTTAAAGGTAATATTTAAAGATATCCTTGTTAAACAATACAAGCATTTCTGTTAAATAAATACTAATGCTGTATTTTGGGGAAGAAAGATAGTGAAGTTTCATATTTATGGCTAAAATTCTAAGTCACTGTTGTTAAGGCTATAAAATTAATTTCAGCTAAAAGGTTCTGGAAGCAAGGTACCCATTACTTTTGTAGTGGTCATGTGTTGAACTGAAAGAAATGCTGAAGCACAAGATATACACTAGAGGAAGAGTATTGATAGTTACTGCAACAAACATAAATATGTCCTGATGAGAATTTATGGAAAATAAAGACATTATTTATACTTAATGGCAGGTCCAGAATGGTTTTGCTCAGGAAAACTAAAAAAGAGATGATTTATGGAGTTATTTAAGAATTTAGGTAGATTTTTAATGGACTGTTCCGAAATGAATTGGTTGGCATAAGATGATAACACAGATGGAGTAATTCTTGTTTCTATTAATGAGAATATCTGCTATGTACAATTATGACTGATCCACCTACATTTCAACAACTTTGCTTTGGGTCTTTTTTAATGAAATGCCTATTTTCTATGAAAGTTATATTGAACAAAGTAAAGATACAATATGTCTCAATGATATAATAAATTAAGATGAATAAGTATCCTTGAATCAGATATAATATTCTGAAATATTAATCATATACTAAATATAAAGACAAAAGACTTAATTTGTCTTTGATAGATATTGGTCAATGAGTGAAAGTTAATTATATTGTATCAAATATTTTTAAATAGTTATAAAAGAGAGAATTTTGGAAGTTCTCAGCACAAAGAAATGATAGACATATGTGGTGATGTGTATGCTAAATACTGATTTGAATATTAAACATTGAAAATATATAAGCATTACACTGTAACCCAGAAAAACATACAATCATATGTATCCATTAAAAACAAAATAAAAAGAAAGAATTTTTGTGCAGTCAACTTTTTGCATAATAGGTAAATAAAATGTTCTCACTATAATGCTAATATAATGTTAACATAGAAGCATTTTCCTATGTAAATAGGGAGTTGTCCACTGCAGTTGATTGAAAAACATAGTTTCCTACCTAGTTTTCTGGTAGCTAAAGGAGTAGAGGGAATATGAATTTTTGAGTTAATGTAGATTTAAAACACTAATATAAAAAGCACACAAACTCATGTGGAAAAATCAAAAAAATTTATTAAGTCAAATGCTAAGAATTTATTGTGTGGCTAATTAACAAGGGAAAACAACTGAGCATAACAATAAACTTTTGATAAACTAAACTTTTGATAAACGGCTTTAAAAAAATTAAGTGCTCAACAAACTTATGTTAAGAAAGTTATGTTTTTGTGATTCATTAAAAATTACGGAAATGACTTCAGTGTGAGGTTTTATGTTTATCTCAGAATAATATCAGCATTTGCTGTTGTTAAATCATATTTCCATTAAACCAAGATTTCTTCAATACTTGAGGGAGAACATAGATTCCTTTTCCCATTGAGTAAAAACCAGAGACCATTCTCAGAATAAAGATTTTTAGTATGTGTTATTAAACACATTGCAAAGAAAACTACATCAAAATAATTTTTAAAAATATTCCTAAAAGCTGTGTTATGATAGTATCATCAGTAGCAGTTATTCTTCAAAGATGTCTCCCAATGACTCAAACTTTCCTTTATTCATGTTATTTTGTAGACTTCCCTCACGTTAAGTCTGAGACAGTGGGAAATAAGAAGAAGCTTTGCAACTTGTGTCTTAGTATCAATGAGGAAGAGTTCTTGTCTAGAAAATTCATATACCATAAGACAAAGAGAAATTATGAGTAAGTGCTGTGTATTTCAATCTAGCTGAGCTGCTAGTCTATGGCCAGCATGAAATATCACTCCTGTCAGTGAGCTTCTGAAGCAAGCAGTAGTGTTGATCCTTCAGAAAACTACAGTCCCAGTTAATATCTGACCAGGATTTCATAAAAGAGCACACAAATTCATAAGTCCAGCAATACCAACTGTAGTATATGAGAAGATAAATTGATGTTTTGAACTACTAAGATATTGAATGGTTACCTAGCTATAGATAACTGGAATCATGTGTTCATCTATCAGTACCTTAAATAGAAAGATCACATAGACCACAATAATGTCAGTGATTTCAAGTTAGTGGTAAGCATAAATTATATTTAAGATTTCTATTTCATCTTCACTTTTCTTCAGAAATGCCTGGAATTTTCACTGATGTTAAGAATCACAAACACTGCCATATGGTACTTGGTTTATTGTTCACATACATAATTAAAGAGCTGTTAAATTTAATTAGAACTTAGTGATAATAATGAAGCACCTTTCCTTCCCAAGTTTATTGCATTCTCCTGAATTCCAAACAGTGACTTTGAATTCAAAGTTAAGAAACCGTATGCTAAAATCATTACTGCATATATCAGAATTGTCAAATTACTCTCCTTTATTACATAAGCATTTCTTTGAGAACAGAGATACAAACTTTAAACTATAAGACTACTGTTCACAACATAAAAACTAAAAAAAAAAATTATAAGGTACTAACCATCTTGTATAATGAATCTTCCTTCAAAAACTCATAAATATTTAATCAAGTGAGATATTCAAATATTGATTTTAGAAATAGCAGGTAAATATCAATTAGTTGACACATATTTGTCACTAAATGCAAAATGTCTGCATCGTTAGTATGTGTCTACCCTCAACTTCTTTCTATGCTTATTTTCAGATTTTACTAAAACACATCTCTGTAAATATTAAATAATATGATCTCTTCATTACTATCTCCCACGTTTTTACCTTTTTTTCCCCCTATATAATTTAGAAGCAGGATGGCAGGTAGGGCTTATCCTGAGTGCTGACTGTGATCACTGGAGCCAACCTGGAACCATATGTTAAGGATCTGAGGCTTGATCAAGGTCGAGGGAAGGGCAGTGCAATGACTCATTCAGGTTTTCCATGTGTTCGAGAAGAGTGAGGGCTGGGAGCCTCACAGAATTCCTATTGTTTTAAATTATGAAATTAAAGCTACCTCCCCAAAAACCTCATCAATGTAAAGCTAACTTAAGACAGCATTGAAAATAGACTATGCCAGCAAACAACTGTGATTCTAGGACTCTTTTCATAGCTTTTTATTCAAAACACCTACAAATTCATAATCTTTGAATGAGGCTATTTTAATGTTAATATGTTTTTAAAATTCAGTGATATATCATCCAGTCTACTGAATGGATAACATTTACTACTTTTAACAACCAACTGTAGCTATTTTGGGTAAAATATTCCCACTTTTCCCTGGGCAATGTTGGACATATGGGGATTAAGCAGATGGGATGTGTTATGTGGATGCCCTTTTTTACTACCTGAAGGCATCCTTCTTTCCCTTGGGATCAAAGGTGGACTTATTTTCCATGCTAACTCTTTGCCCTGAGGCAGAGTCTATCAACTTTGTGACATTTCTGTTGAATTAGAGGAGGGTTTGAAAGAGTGGATGTTCTCTTGAGAGTATAATCAGATTGATTTCAGTGAAACAATAGAACCATGGAATAACAAAATAAAATGACAATATTTTACAGTCAATTTGGGGAAAGATTAGATGCATTTGATAGTGCTTCCAAAGTCCTTGAATTTATATGTGAATGACATTAATCCCCTTCCTCTCTCACCCTACTGTGTCTTTCCAGCTTAAGAGAATTAGACATATAGTGCTTCATGTCTTTTGGCCTATATAGATTTCACCTTTTGATAATACATTAATCCTATTGGGATTCATCATTTTAGATATTTTTATTCATTGACTTCTATGCTCAAGGCAATGGTATTATATCAAGGTTATATGAAAGAAAATTATTTCATTTTAATCATACAGTAAAACCAAAAGCAAGTTGTTCTCAGTAATGTGACACCTAATTAAAACTTAAAAGCAATTTTGATGTTTACTTGCAAAAGATTTATTTTCAGTGGTATTATTTAATATTTAGCATCATAATCTGCATTTGGTTAGAAATTAAATTTATTTTATAAGAATCATGAAATTTACTGCAAATCTAAGTAGAGCATTAAAGCATTGATCAATTATTGTATGTTATACATTAATTAATATTTTTATAAGATCTCTCTGATGAAGTCAATATAAAATCTAATGCATTTTGTTAGTAAAGGATCTTGGTTTAAAATAGAATCATCCTAAATCTATTTTCTTAAAATTTTCCATTTACACTTGTTTAACATGGCAAGAACTATTGACACTCTTTCTATAACTTAATAATGTACTTGGATGCTTTTTATAGAAATATTCTATTTTTGTTTTTTACTTTTGTTTCACCTTTTGATTCTACTGAGGGCAAAGAACTACACAAAAAATATCAAAATTTCCTTTAAATGTTTAATTTTATTTTCATAGAGTGATTGGACCAAATCATCCATAATCAAGGAACACTAAACTCATTTTGCTTCCAGTATGCCATTATTGTACTTTTAAACCACTACCTGATTCTCCCTATGACAGTTTGGCATGTAACAAGGCCCCTGGTGATCGCTGCTTTTTGGTATCCATGGCCTTGTGTCTCTCTTTGAATAACGTGCTTCTAATAAACAAAAAGTTAAATGGCATATTCCTATCCCAAAAGATTGAAAATTTTATCTTGACGTAGACTATTTTCTTCTTGGCTTGTATGAATGTTAAGAAAATATGCCATATTAAAGAGGTCTGTTGGGCAAAGTACTTATGGCAGCTTCTGGCCATCAGCCAGCAAGAAACTGAGTCCCTCATTCTAATACACTTGCGAAGAATACTTTGTGAGTTAAATTAGAATTTAAGTCCTCATTTGAAACCCCATATTTAACAGACACCTTGGATGGGGGCTTGTGAGAAATCAAGAAATATGTTCAGCTGAGTCATGTCTGAATTCCTGACACACAGAGAATATGACATAAATAAATGTGTTAGCCACTACATTTGTGGGTACAGGTTGAATATCACTTTTCTTAAATGCTTGGGACAAGAAGTGTTTTGGACTTTGGATGTTTTAGAATTCTGGATTATTTACATGAACATGATAAAATATCTTGGGGATGGAACCCAAATCTCAGTAAAAAGTTCATTTGTGTTTCATATATACAATTTTATAGAATATAAAATTGCATAATTGTATAAAATGTTTTTTTAATAATTCTGTGCATGAAACAAATTTTTATGGTATGTAATCATTTACTTGTAGCATATCATGGTCCTTGAAAATTTCAGACTTTGGGGCATTTCAGACTTCAGATTTTTGCATTAGGGATGAAGAATTTGTAATTTGACTTTCTCTGATTTTATTTACTTTTGTAATTCCTTTGGCTTTTCAAAAATCTGGAGTTTTCCTACAGTCCCACATTGAAGTGGTGGAGTGCCACAGTCTGGCTGGGCACAATCAGGAGCCACTTGTCAAAAGAAACTAACTTTATTTTTAGAACCACACACGCCAAACAAAACAGCCTCTCAGGAAAAACCCTCAGAGCCTCAACTGCCACCACCGGCTTTCCACAAGCCTCTCTCTCCCCCACAAGCTTCTCTCCCCCTCCCACAATCCTCCTGCTCTTGAGGCCGATTGGCTGGGTCACGTGGGCGGAGCCAAAAAAGTCCCCCAATGAGCAGCTCCGTGGTCTGAAAGGGCAGGGAAACAGCCCAATGAGCATCACCGCAGAGGAGCCAATCAGCTAGATGTTGCTGGGGCCGCTGTGAGCCAATCATCAGCCGGCAGCTGGAAGTTTGCTGGCAGCTGGAAGTTTGCTGGGGCCCCCTCGGCTGTGGCTCTCAACAGTGGAGCACTGTCAATGTACACACACATCCTTACTTCCTTGCTCACACTAACTCCGATTTTGCTTAGGTTATTATTACCTCATAAACTTTCAGAAGATGATTCCCTTTCCAATAAGTCAGTGTTCAATCTCATTAGCTTAAAATAAGCATTTTGACTGGCTTTCCTTGGCAGTGATAAGGCAATGAAAAGTGTGCAGCCCAATCCTTGCTAATGAAACTTTAGTTTAAGTTCACTGGAGGGTGTATAGAATTGGTCAACCAATGTAATAAAAAAGATGCGTTGGAATAAATACCTCTGTTTTCACTTATATCTGCAGGTAATACAGTCATCATACAACCAGGAAGAGAGCTATTGTTATCTTAAAAGTGACAGAGAAAGATGAATATTATACTAATAACATGATGATGTTATGCCACTAAAATAATCATCCTAGAATCACCCTTCCTTCAGTCTTTTACTTGGCTCAATAAAGTTCTTAGAATTAAGCTAATTTTGTATGGGTCTTTAGTAACCTGAAATTAAACCCACCTTTATTGATATTTATGCTAAAATATATGACCTTTAACTAATATGTAGGTGTGTTTTTGTTCGTATACTATGATAGATTAAGGCTTCCTTTGCAGAAGTGATCATTTAACACAACAAAACTTACGTAAAGGCACTTCTTTTTAGAATGTTTTTAAAAAGCAAATCATACTTGACACTTCATTGATCTCAATTGTATCTTAAGCTCTGAAACTTTAAGAGAATCTCAAGTAGTCAAATCACGAAGGAAGGAACATACTAAGTGCAAATAAGAAACTCTCACCTTTTCTTATCTGGATTTCTCATTTGAATTTATGAACACAAAATGTGGTATGAATTGTTGTTTTATCAATTATGCAGAGGATGGTTTACAACAATTGCACTAGGGCCATTTTAGATGCATAAGAAGTTAATTCATTACAGAAAAAGAATGCCTTAGAACATGAAGATTTCATGGTCTCCTAGAACATAAGTCGTGACAGGGTGCTCTGGTTGCTTATCCCATACTTTCTCACTTACATTCCATCACTTCCCTCTATTTATCTCTATTAAAACCTGTAGCAGTTAAAGCTTCTTCATCCCTTGGTACTCAAAGTCAGAATATGTAAGATGCTTTGATTCACCCATGTTTTCCAAAAGTATCTTTTTGAATTGATATCATTTAGGGACTCTAATCTATATTGTCATGTCTGACATATATTATGATTTTAATGAATGTTCCATATTGAGAAATAAAAATGAAGCAGTTTGTACGTTGGACCATTATGATTATATCACAGTCCAAATTAAAAAATAAACCAAATAAGCCAAAATAGAAATGATGAAATTGATTTATTGTACACTTATTCCTTACTTTCTCATTCTCATGTATTGTACTTTTTAAATTATTTTACTGACTTTATGTCCCACAACATGGCCTTTTAAAATATTCCGTTCTATTTGCTTTGACGGCATTGTTAATTAAACCAAAGACATTTGTGCCTGCATTTCTTGTAAGAGAAAAGATACAATTTCAATTGACACCTAATTCTATGAGAATCAGGCTTATAAATTGAGTAAACTCCAAACAGAGAATGTCTGAAATTAAAACTTCAGTGCTCATGTTTAAATGCAGGGAAGAAAAGACTAATAGGAACATTTCAAATGCAAATTCAAAGTGTGCTTTGTGACACAGTGTAACCTCCATCTCATAGTCTTAGGGTTGGCTAATTGAATTGCTATTGATAAGATGTCACTTGAAGAGACACCTCTGCAGTGAAACATGAGTTTGCTGTAAATGACCTGTCATTAAAGTCATGGGTAATGTCCGTGTCTAGACTGAATTAAAATGTACCTATAAGCAATGTGCTCAGGAAAAGTTAAACCAGCAAGAAAAGGAAGAACTCAGTGTCCAAGATCTACTAGAGAGAGTTTTGCCTCAGGTGCTGTGTTAATTTACTTGCTGGCAAACATTAATTGAGACAAATCAATAAACCAGGTAGAAAAGCTAGAGATTGCAGCTACATTAATTGCCAACTACATTAAAACATATTTTTTACCTAAGATGTGAAACATTTTAGTTTTGAGTTTTTAAAGTTATATTATTGCAGATATAATACAATAAGATTTTATATAATTTTAAAGAAAATGTGTTAATATTGAAATTATAATCCAGAAACAGTTTTTTTAGGAAGATTTTTGCCAAATATTCTATATTTTGCCAAGATCACTTAGATGACTAAACTCACATTTCAACAGGGTGTTATCAATCTTTTTCTTCAAAACTGACATGTTGGACTGGTTTAGGGGTATGGCTCAGCGGTAGAGTGCTTACCTAGAAAACACCTACATAGCTACAAATTTATGAAGTCCTCACACTGTGAAATTAATCTTTAAGTTGTTTCTACGTCTGTGCCAGATTTCAGCCATTCTGCTGTCATAAAGAAACATCAACTACTTACACAATCTTTTACTGCTTACACAGGTAAAAGGATTTTCTACAACCTGTCTCAGTAGCAACATTTAAAAACCCTTTCCATAACCAAAACATCCTGAATATTTTCATTCTTCACACCCTTTTCTTTTTTGTTCCACATCTTTGTGTAGACATAATATATAGGCCATGATTCCACCTACAAACTTGACTAATATGTATTATACATATTCTATTTGAAAAAATAACACTTTCTAAAAATAACATGTATTTTTAGAGACAATATATTACCTAGAAATATTTTATAATGTATATATCGCAAAGCAAAGATCCATATGTTGGAAATTGCTTTTCTTTTTTTAAAAATCAGACTCACTTCTAGATTAGAGCCACTCAAGACTTTTTGGAACTAGAAAGAATAATCACACCTCTCATGCCCACAGATAGTATTTATGAGGATGTAGTTGAGTCTGAAGGGAAACAATTCTGTGTATGTTTGTATGTGTATTTATCTCTTCAAGCCCACCCCTGCCCCCCAAAAGGTTTTTTTGAGTTAACACATGATTAGAAACTGATCTTTTATTTGCTATTCCCAATGGCCTGGCCTGCTCCCTGTGCACTTGATATAAATGAACAAAAATTTCTATCATAGTGAAAGGTATTTCATCTGCCAATGGATATGTAGAGCTGAGAAAAATCTCAGGATTTCCTCAGAATTTAAGCAGCAAAAATCACATGCTCTAGAGTGGTCATGTGACAAGGACAATATAAGTCTAATTTTATAGTGTAAAAGTTTTGAATCATTTTTATCTGTTCGCATTTTTTTCTACATTTTTTTGTCTCATTATATCTTATACCTCCTATGATTTTTTTTTTTGATAATGTGGAGCATTAAAAAAGTGAGAACTTTATACATCAACCAAAACAAACTGATTATTTACGAATAAATCACATTTTAATCAATTGTTAGTTATAATTACACATATCAAAGTTATATTATTTCTAAAGTATGACTGCATTGCCTCCTTTGGTATAAAAATGTGTGCATAATATTTCCATATGTTTAATGTAATCATTTTTCTTGTCAAATTTCAATAAGTATATTCCATAAAAATTTAATTTCAGTCTCTTCCAATTGTTTCTGGTTAAAAATCATGATTTTACTGATTCTTGAATAATTTCTATATTAAGCTATTGGGTGAAAATCTTTATTCATGAAGTCTGCTTCAATAAAGCAATGTAATTTGGCATGATTTCCTTTATTCCTAACTGAAATGCTTCATAATTTATATAAAGAAAAATACAGAATAAAGTGATATTCAATTTAGGAAATTTTATAAAATTAGGAAGAATTCTAAAGCAGATAATAAATATATTATCAAGTGATGACTACATGAGACAAAATGGTTCACATATCAGATATGTAACGAATTTGTATTTTCTGTGCAGTTCATTTTATTTGGAAATGGATCAAATTGAATTCTTAATGAATAAATATGCATCATTTCTAGTTTTGAATGCTTGTATTGTATTTATTTCATTTCCAAAGTAATATTCTTTGCCCTAAATTTTTCAGGAAGTATCAGTCTCTTGCTTTATGACAACTAACTTTTAAGAAATATCAGATTGCCCGCCAGAGCCATCATGCCATTCTGCCAGCATCACAGAGACTACTTCTCAGGGCTAAGTTAGTATGAGGTTGAGGGAAAGTGATGAGTATGAGTAATGGTTCTCAACACAGCCCAGGCTCTGACTCCAATGTTCCTGGCTGAAAGGAGTTCTTCCTGACTTTCAGTGTATGGAAATTCCTATAAAGTTAATTAGAATCCCTGTATAAAGTAAAGGGCTACACGCTGAACCATAAAGAAACCTTGTTATTATATATCTATTTGAGATGAACAATCTCTCTTGGAAAAACATGTCTTATTAGTTTGATATTGACTGTTTCCAATCCTTAGAAGAACCATAGGTTAGTAAAATTAGCAAATTTAGGAGGTTAATTGTGTTTGCATCCACACCCATTCCCTATATTTCTCTCATTTCCAATTGTCCAACGTTTTTACAAATAATTTGCTTTAAAATGTTGTGTTGTATCATTGTTGAAATTATTTTAAACCTTTATTATATTATGGAGGAAGACTGAGAAGAAAAAAACTTAACACAAACTCTCTGTTGTAAGAAAAGAAAGGTTGGCATTTGGCTGTCTGCTAACTAATTAAATGTCACTGAGTCCAGGGGCTAAATGAACATCAGTGAATGATTTGGTAGATTTTACTGCTGCATATGTAGATTTAATTATAGAGCGATTGAAATTAATAAAGTGGCAAAGCCTCCCAGAAACATATTTTATGGCCCATGATTTCTCTTTGAAAGAACTGGCTCACCAATGCCCTTTACATAATGTAATACTTTGCTAAATTCATTAGACAGACAATTATATAGCAAATTAATAAGCATGCACCTGTGTATTATCCACATGGATGATTCTCTGGGAGATCCAAACTTAACATTTTGTTCCTTTACATAGTAGGTATCAAGGATTCTTTTCTAACTACATGGTTCCTAGAATTCATAATTGCATTATTATATATGTTATAATTTAGGAAACTCTAAACTTTTTCTTCAGGGTATATATAAAGGTAGGTATTTTCTTACAACCATATTCCCTAAATGATAGGAGGGGACATGTGATTTAAGGGCTAGACCCTTCTTAATTATTTTTGCATTTTTTTTTTTTTTGGTACCAGGGGTGAAACTCAGGGGCACTCAGTCACTGAGCCACATCCCCTGTTCTAGGTTGTATTTTATTTAGAGATGGAGTATCCTGAGTTCCTTAGTGCCTCGCTTTTGCTAAGGCTAGCTTTGAATTCATGATCCACTGGCCTGAGCCTCCTGACTGGGATTACACTGGGATTACAGGCAAGTACTACCGAGTCCAGCTATTTTTGCTTTTGAAATATTGTGTTAGAAGTGATAATCAATAATCAAAGAAGGTATATCCTGATTGCCAAAAACACAGATATGTGCTTCTTATATAATGATAAAATCACTCATTGAACATTCGTTCCAGTAAAACCAAAGTTATGTGTATAATCAAAATTAATGATCATTCATTGTGATGGTTTGGATGTAAGGTATTTCCCTGAAAGCTCATGTGTGGAACAATGCACATGTCCCATACATGAATATTCAGAGGTGAAATGAATAGATCCATGACCTAAATCAGTGGATTAGCCCATTTGATAGATTAATACTTTGAAAGGACTATTGTACTGAGTGGTAACTGTGGGAAGGTGGGCATAGCTGGAGGTGGGTCACTAGGAACATGCCCTGGAAGGGTGTATGTCTTGCCATTCTCCCTGCCTCCTGGCCACCATGAGCTGAGTAGTTTTCCTCTGTAGTGTTTGAACCATAATGTATCACATCAACTCAGGACCAGGATGGTAGAACTGCCGGGCCAAAGACTGAACCTGTGAAACCGTGAGCCAAAATAAACTTTTCCTCCTTTAGGTGGATCTTGTCAGGTATTTTGGTTCCAGTGATGGAAAAACTAACACACCATTCTCATTTGAATTTGGAATTCATTTCATTCATTCTCTGATGGCTACAAAGCAGGTTTTTACCCTTCCCCCCTTCAGTGGTCAATAATGAATAAACTGATATAAAAAGAATTTATAGGTAGGTATATTTTTCTGAAAATCTTTCCTTCAAAATACATGTAATATCCTTAGAATGAATATATCATTATTGACACTAACATCTGGCAAAAACATGTATCAACCTTCTATTATTCTAATGAATTATAGTTTGAAATCACTGTGAAAATGTCAATTTTCTATGTTCAAGATTTGGTCATTTTCTCTTTCATAATTTAGAGTCAGCAAACCATGCAAGGATAATGATTTCAAAAGAATGTTAAAGCATCTTCCATATAAGTTTCCCACTTTAATAGGTCTATGTCTCCTGTGTGAAGTTATGACATCAGATATTAATCAAAGAAATATTTGAAAAAGCGTGTTTTCATGGGCAGTAAGAAATGCTTGAATGCTAATGATTACTTTATTCTGAAAATAGATGTTTATACAGACACAAAGCAATTAATTGTATAATATTTTAATAATACCACCCTGCGTTGCAATAAAAATCCACTTCAAAATTATCTGTAAATCATCTAAATTTAAAAGATATCTTTAGGTTCTTTGGACCTACTGACTTAAATTCTCCAGGTCTTGGGTTGGGTCTGGGCTTTTAAATTTTAAAAATCTCAACTAGGTAAACCGGATGCTGATCCTTAGTTAGAAGTCATTCTACCAAAGTTAGGGAGAGATGAAACAATAATTTTACTCAACAGTTTCAATATTGAAACATCCTCATTACTGTAATAGACTGATGTATTCAAAAGCAAAACAAAACTTATAAATAGCACTAAAAATCCACTAGACATACACATCAGCCAAATTTGTACTATAAGCTAGATTGTTGATGTGCAAATTTTCCAAATCATGAATGAAAGTATTAAATACAGCCCCTATCATAATCAAATGACATAGGAATTATAACTTCTGCCCAAAGAGTTTTGAATGTGTATTTTGTAATAAAATTGAGATTTGAGATTGCATAAATACATGCATTGGCTGTTTTGAAAGTAAATTGATGAAAAAGGTTTTTTATTCTAAGAAAGTTCTCAGGTATATGGAAGAATAGACACCAAAACAAATAATCAAAATTTGAGACTAGATCACTCATTAAAATATATATGCCCTATATATTACATAAATTAAAATTACATTTGCATATTAACATAAAATAAAACATTTTAACTTTAATTTTTTAAATTTATGTTAAAAGAACAAATTTTATTATATGGAAAATTTATGAAATGGAAATAGATCAGAATTTCCTCAGGCAAACTCCATATAATGATCCAAGAGTGTATGCACCAAACCCAGGTCTCTCTCGTCTCATTCTCATTAAATATGTTGAATAATTTTTTCTACCCTTAAGGCCTAGGGTCTCAAACCTGAGTCCATCTTCATCCTGTGCACTCCTTTGATGCTCTGTGAAAAGTTCCAACTGTGATCAACACACTTTTCTATTCAAAATTCAACAACCACTTTTTGAGGACTTTTTATGTCATGTTATAGAAATAGTTCTCTCTCTCTTTTTCTCTCTTGACCACTCTCTCTCTCTCTCACTCTCTCTCACTTCCATCACACTGTTTGCTTCTTTTCTTTATTTTCAGACTAGTTGTCACTTAAAAGTTGATATTTGTAAACACTTTTCCCTAGGTGTGTTTCTACTTTATCTTTGATTTACCTGGTCCTCTGTGGTAGTGTGTCCATTTTCATGCTTTAAAGGACAACATTTCCATTGAAAACTCCCAATCTGTTTGTTTTTCCTTGTCCCAGTCTTGACTTGCAGTCCCATAGATCTAACTATCCACTGAACAACAATATTTCCCCAAATCAAATCATCGCCTATACCACCACGCCAGTCCCCTAAATAACCAAATAACCCAAAATTTTGTGTGTCCTATTCCATGTATAGCATCTTCCATCAAGTTGCTTGATTTAGACTCCTAAGTATTGTTCTTTAGTCTTCTCTGTCCCCAACTTAACCAATCTGCAAGGGTTAGAGTTTGCACTTCCTAAAAGTATAGAGGAATTTCACCATTTTTCAATTCTTCCACCTTGACTAGACTGCCATTACTTCTGCCTAAATTACTGCAATAACTCAGCTATCTTCTTATCATCTGTATATCACATTATTATCTTTATGGTTTTTTAAAAAAACCTCTCATATGCAAATATAATCTTATTTCCATTTGCATATAATCTTATTTCCATTTATATTGAGACATTTTTGTAAGGGAAATAGGATGATGAAATTTTCTCCCAGGAGAAAGACTAAAATACTTGGTCACTCAGAGAAAGCTCCAAAGAGCCACCTCTTTTCAATTTTATCTTTTGCCACATTCATCTCTCCTTTTTGCTCTTCTCAGTGTCTACTTAATCATAGTCAGTGCTAAAGACAGATTCAAATCCTTAGGTTCACCTTATTCTTTCTCAACCTCAGATTCCCTTTTATACTCTGGTTTCCATCCTCTTCTTACCTTTAGAAGAAGTTTTTGATGTCAGTTCTTTCAGAAAGTCTCTTTTCAGGCTCTCTTGTTGACCAATCACAATCACGGTGCAGAAGTGCCTTTGAAATACTATATAATATTCTCTGTATTACATTGTCATATTGCTCTGCACTGATTTGAGTCACCACCTTATTTTCCTGTTTTTCCCATTACTTCATATTCCCTAACGAGCAGAATCCAGGGCTCTGTGTTTTTATTTGTGCCCAATTCTTAGGTGTCCTTCTATCTTTTCATAACATTGTTCTGCTTTTATTATCTAGGCATAAGATTCTTACCTCTACTTTTTATCTTTCATTTAATTTTTTATGGTTGTAATTTCACTTCTACTTTCATCCAACAGGAAAATAGTTTTAATTACAAAAATTCACCACTGCAAATACAGTAAGCATTTAAATTTCACTGCTTTGTTTGTTGTTCCTAAAGCTCTTTCCTAGTTCTGAGAAGTTCCATTAGGTTCCTGCATTCCTGTTTGAAACTAAGAATAGAGCTTTGTAAAACAAAACAAGCAAAATGCACATACAAACAAAACCTCTTACTCTAAATCAGTGCTTTTCAAATTTTGCGCTGCATACACATCACTTAGGGATGCTATTGCTATGCAGCTTTCAGTATGTCTGGGTTAGGGCCTGAGACGGTTTTCCTAACAACCTCCCCTGACACTAACAATGCTGGTCTGTAGACCACACTGAGAGGAGTTAACCTCTGCAATCATACTGGAATAACTGAGGAGTTTTAAAAATGGCTTTTTTTTTCTGGGCATTCCTGGGGATTGATTTAATTGCTCTGGACGTGATATGGTTATTAGGATTTTTAAAGCTCCCCAGATGATTATAATATGCAGCAAAGTTTGAGAAACACTTTTATAAGACATAGCTGCCCATTCTTTTAGTCATTAACAATGGAATATATGAGCTACAATTGTGAACTAATGCCCATTTAGGCCCTGTTTCTCAA
Source organism: Marmota marmota marmota (assembly GCF_001458135.2). NCBI lineage: Eukaryota > Metazoa > Chordata > Mammalia > Rodentia > Sciuridae > Marmota > Marmota marmota. The sequence goes on along the minus strand of NW_025999968.1, from coordinate 33,385,465 downwards.
AAAGCAAAAGTAAAGGTATCCACATCACCTACATCACCTGGAAGGACATGCATTTTTAACAAGACTTTCAGGTAGTTTGTGTGCATACTCAGTTTGAAAAGGACTGGACTGAGGCTTTTTTTTCTCTCTCACATAGGCATTTAAAAACCTCAATGATTACGAAGATAGAGATTAATAACTTTAGTAGCTCAATTAGGAATTCTTTTACAAATCTAATCTGATCTACAGTATGACCAATATCTCTATGCAAAGTATGCTTTTCCTTTTACAATGTGTCCTAATTCTTATTAAAGTAAATGGCTCAGAGGCAGCACGGTGGAGCATAAAGAGGAAAATGTTCAAGTCAAACAGATTTGGGTTCAAATTATTTCTCCTCTGTTTTTCTGAGGATGTCACCCAATTTCTGCAGATTTCTTTCATTTTTAAATTGAATACATATTTTGAGGATATCATTGCTGTAAATTTAAATGAGAATTCTTATAAAAATTTTTACACAAATGCCTTCTCTATCTCCAAAGTTACCATTGCCAAATATAGTAAGCATTTATATTCACTGTTTTGGTTATATTTCTTAAAACTCGTTCTTAGGCAGTTCTGAAAAGCTACATTGGATTCCTGCACTTCTATTTATAACTGAGAATAGAGCCATAGATCTCATTATTTGTTTAACCAATAATTATTACTGAGCAATTAATATCATAATTAGAATTAAGAAATAAGTTAAACAGAAAAATCTGGAGAGACATGCTCCATGTAGAGAACATAGCCACTTCACAGACTCTAGAACACAGAGTTTGGTGTGTCCAAGGGAGTAGGAGGAGACTCCCAAAGCTGAAGCAAATGAGAGGAGAACATTGTGGGGAGTGAAGATTGGAAGGTTAAGGAAAGACCAGATCATTTACAATCTCAGAGACAATGGTAAGAAGTTTGCATTTAATTCTAATTGCAAAGGGGAGACATGGGAATTTCTAAGATACAATCTAGTTTATATTATTAAGATATTGTTTTGAGTAGTATTGGGGAAATTGATGCTCATGAAGAAAGAATATAATGAAGAAACTGGGTCACTCATAAAGTTATTACAACAATACAACTGAGATTTATAGCTTACACAAAAATAATCCTAACTTTCAGTGTTTATTGTTCAATATTGTGTTCCCTGAATGTACCCCCTCAATGTACCCCCTCAATGTTTCAGATGCCTCACTGTGAATAGATCAATAGGAAATTGTAACTATACTCTATATCTAGGTACTACTGATATCACTTAAATTTCCATCCATGAACTATTAATGAGAAACTAGTATGGTCTTAAATACATTCATATGCTAACTTCCAGGTAATTTATTTATTTATTTGTTTATTTTTAATAAATGACAGCGGAATGTATCATAAATTAATATGATATATATAGAGCACAATTTTTCATATCTCTGGTTGTATATAAAGTATATTCACACCAATTTATGTCTTCATACATGTACTTTGGATAATAATGCATGAGCTCCAAGGATTTTCAACTGTATAGTTCAGTCTTTTTGACTCAGTAAGCACTCAGTTAATGGAAAGGCCCCTGAATTATTAATTTTCTTCACAAATAACTTGGGTAATTGTATAAACAATGTATATTCAGTTTAACTTAATTTTTTGGATACATATATTTCTGTTGCTTTCTCTGTTCATAGTGTCTCAAACAAATTTTAGTTTTAAAAATGTTTTGGGTACTCCACATTCGTTCGAACCCCAATAATAAATTTGCTGTTATATCTAGGTACCAAACTAAACATGAATGAAAATTCAGTGGCTATAATAACATGGTCATTATCTTCATAGAGTTTCTGGAGTACTATGAGAATACAACCCTAGATCTAGACAATCCCAACAGAGTATCAAATTGCCGGGGGAGAGAGGTGAGGGCAAATGGTACTTTGAGAGCATACAGGGAAATAGAAGTTTAGGGAAATCTTCCCCAAGAAAAAAAGGATCCTAACTGTGTACAGAATGATAATTAACGTGGAAGGAAAAGTGAAAGGAAAACAATACCCAAAATTGAAGGAAACTGTGGCACTATCAATATTTTCTAAATATACATATAAAAGCAGTCAACTAGCCAAATGGTTGATACTTAATCTAATCCTACCCATGTTGAAGCAGGTGTAGAGATAAAATTAACTTATTCATATGTCAATTAACTCAGCAAATATGATTGAGGACCTACAAAATACTATGTTCTAGTAATTGGAAACACAGATTTGAGCAGGAGGAAAAAAAATTCCCTAGAGCTTACTTTCTAGAATGAGGCACGGGAGGTAGAAGGAAGACAATGGACAAATTGCATTTATTCCCCTTTGCTCATTGTTTAAAGTCAGAAATATAAAAATATAACAGATGTTCTTTGTTCTATCAAAAAATCCCACCTATGGGACATCCTACAGTTTTCTGAACAGTTCTGTCAGAAAGTAAGTGATTCATAAAATCACCTGGCAAAGTTAAACATATGAAACATATGACAAGGCTGTCAGGGCTCTCCAGCTCACCAAGTGACGAATGCCACAAGGAATAAATAAGCTTTAATTATTTCTCCCTAGAGTCTTTCTGCAATCCTAAGGACCTTCTTTTTTCCTTTATTTGACTTGAATTAGTTATTCCTTTCGCAACCTAGTTCCACCGTGTCATTCCTCCACCTACCATACTCTCACAGAAAACCAGCCTTTTGGCCATCTACTTGGTTAAAGATTGTTCCTGAATCCCTTTGAAGATTTCCAATTTGTCTCTCTGAAGACACCAGCGTGTACTGTCCTGCTCAGCCTGGGGACTCCTCAAAAGTGTCACACAGTGAATTTTATTTTATTTTTGCAGAAGAATCTGTAGAATAATGATTAAGTTTAACACCAAATAAAATCATGGGGTGGTTTCTCCTTTCAATTTAGCAATGGACTATTTCAGCTTCCCAGCATCTATGGTAAATGATTTTCCCATCTAGTAGAGAAACTCTTCACTGAGATTGAAAGACAATGTGAGATAAGAAACTCTCCATAAAGGCTTTAAAAATTAACTGGTTGTTTAAAATCCTGAACGGAAATGTCAAAATAAAATCTGAATTTTCTCATGCACAGGGTGGACTTTATAGAAATCAATGTTGCACATAAAATCTTTAATATTCCCACCATCTAAGTGTGCAGATCCAATTATCCTCCAACATTTTGTGCTCAACCATGCTGCACTTATTCACCGATCCTCCATTTAGAAAATAATAAAAGGTCTGCAGGTGCACTGACACTCCTAGAGGAAAGGTATAGGTGTGAGAAGTGTAATCATTTTCTCCCGAATTATAAACAGCAATCAGTTCTTACTAACAGGATGTGTGTTTACAAGATGTTTGGTCAGTTTATATTATGATGTTTTGAGTTAAAAACGAAATAACCAAAGGAAATGTGACTTGATATTTTGTAACAGTTTTGTAATAAAACAAAACAAGGCTATTGCTTTGTCTGTGTAAAGCCATTTTGGATTTTCTTTCATGTAACTCATTCCCTTGGAATTCCCTACAGAATGCATTCTGAGGGATCATTTCTCTGCCCTGAGTTCCTCATAGTCTACAGGATGAGAAAAGCTCTCCATATAGATAAAACTAGTGAAATGTGGTCTATGTTATAAAATTATATACTGAATGCTAGTTACCCAGGATGACTCTTCCATTGAATAGGAAACCACAAAAATATGGAGGCTTACTAGGGCATACAAGCTGCTACTCTCTCAAAGTCACTGAGAGTTTAGGGGAAAAGGTACATGTACATAGGTTTGTTTGTTAACAGGATGTACTAGTATCTTAAGCTTATTGAATTGAGGCAAGAAAACATAAGGTTTTACAAAAGGATAAGAACTGTTGACCATTTCTTGGGTTTTAAGTAATCTTTATCTTTGACACAAGTATGAGGTGAGCAACTGAATTAAAGTCAAAAGCTGCTAAGATAGTCAATTAGTGTGAATCCAAAGCTAGAGGTACTATACAGAAAAATACCTGGGAAATGTTTAAAGATTGACAATGGAGACAAAGAGATGAAATAAAGCTCATTTTTTTCTTTCTTTTTTTTTATTTATTTATTTTTTTTTAAATCTTTTTTTTTTAAAGAGAGAGTGAGAGAGGAGAGAGAATTTTAATATTTATTTTTTAGTTATCGGCAGATACAACATCTTTGTTTTGTATGTGGTGCTGAGGATCGAACCCGGGCCGCACGCATGCCAGGCGAGCGCGCTACCACTTGAGCCACATCCCCAGCCCTCTTTCTTTTTTTTTAAACATGATGTTCTTGGAGCTAATTCTACAAGTACTCTCCAGATTCCAACTTGTCCTTTTTTGTGGTCTGGGTTTTGTTCTAAGTCTGCAAAGGGGAGTGTACATTTGGGGGAACTAAAACTAAAATCGAGTTAATATGTGAAAACTGCAAATGATATTAAATTGTCACAAAATGCAAAAGAAAATATTCCTGTTGGTAATATAATATTACTCCGTGTTTATTATATTTTTTAAATATATAAAACAAAAGATTTAAAGCAAAACCCTTTAAGACATGCAAAAGTAAAAGTCAGAAAAATGCAATTTTGAGGCAAGGTGTTCATTAAACCTTTGTACAGTACCTACTAAGGGTCTACCACCCTACAATGAATGGGAGACAAAGATTGTCCCCTGGCCCACTGTACAGTATCTGTGAATAATTTTCCTAGAATGCATTGCTAAAACAATGTAGCAACAACCAGGTCAGGAATATTCCTGGAGAGTCACTTTTTACGGGGGTGTGGGGTCTGGGGGGGTGTTACTGGAGACTGAACTCAGGAGCACTCAACCACTGAGCCACATCCCCAGCCCTATTTTATATTTAATTTAGAGACAGGGTCTCACTGAGTTGCTTAGCCCCTCACTATTTCTTTTTCTTTTCTTTTCTTTTTTAAAGAGAGAGAGAGAGGGAGAGAGAATATTTTTAATATTTATTTTTTAGTTTTCGGTGGACACACATCTTTATTTTATTTTTATGTGGTGCTGAGGATCCATCCCAGCGACCCGTGCATGCCAGGCGAGCGAGCTACTGCTTGAGCCACATCCTCAGCCCCCTCCCTATAACTGAGGCTGGCTTTGAACTCAGGATCCTCAGCCAACCAAGCTTCTGGGATTACAGATGTGTGCCACTAAATTTGATGTTTTCAGGTTATTTGTTGAGATATAAATTATTTTCATGTATTCAGAAAAAAATTGATTCTGTTCAGAATGACAACTCTAATATCTATTCATGCTGACAATCTCATGTAAACTTAATGACTTCTTTTTTTAATTAGTTTTCATACTTTATGAGAAAACATTTCTAAAGTTTATCAACATCTTATCATTGACTTTTGTACCAAAATAAAAAATTACTCCCCATTCTAAAATCAAATACACTGTAGCATATCCTACATTTAAGGCAATGCTTTCAGACCCAGAATTCTCCCTTCTTTAACACACTCTCTCTTTTATGAGAAACATGTATGTTGAACTACATATCTAGGTGAATTTGTAAACTTTAATAATATGAATGAACATGTGTATTAATAAATGGCACTGCATTTAAGAATCTTTTAAATAAATGGCAGTCCATTTCATTTTTTCAAAAATTTTCTTTATTTTAAATCTTTGCTGAAAAATGTAGTATTCTGTATTTTTATGGAAAGCATATATTTTGTTTTGTAGAAGGTCTGAAATTATATTCAGCCTACCAGTATTTTGTCCACCATAACACAACTGACTGTATTAATATCTAAAATATTATTAAAATAATTACCAAAAAGATATAACAGTAGCATGTCATTGATTATAAAAATTGATATAAATTATTCTCCCTCTAAATGCACATCCTTCCAAAGTGATACTGCAGATTCTCCACTCAAGAAATTGAATATGTTTCCCAAAATTTTCAATCTGGGTGGGTCATATGGCTTATTTTGGAAAACAACAACAACAACAAAAAAAAAAAACATCAGCAAGCTCGAAATAAGCAGAGGCTAGAAGAGTTTGTGGTTATGGATTTACTCTCTTGATGCTCTGTGGAGCCCCCTCCACCCCAGACCACCAAGTGAAGAACCAGGGCCAGAGGATTCTTGGTTGCAGAGACAACCCATTCCAGCCTAGAAGTGTCCCCCAAACATTTAATAGTTCCAATGCCACGTGAGCCATTTCATTATGGTACTGGTAAAACCCTTAATAGTATATTTTTATGGAGTTACATTTTTACTGGTCCTTCACTGTCCATATATTTTACTGTACTCTATATAATTCTGTGTCTCTGATTTGAAATTCTTTCCACAGCTCAGATTTTCTTCCCTAGGTAATGAAAAAATAGCCCATTAATAAGCCTATTAACAAGAGGTTGCCTAAGCTTGTTGCAGAATTTGATAGCTATTTCTCTGATGCCCTTACTATCTTATTCTCTAATTATATTGCAACATTAGCATTTCTTACAGCAGTTTCCTTTAAATACAAACATGTTTGATAAAATGCTTTTTATGTTCTGTGCATTCATGATAAGAAAAGTATTTGGGCATTTTTTTGGGTTTCTGGTTGAGTTCTCAAGGGGACAAAGTGACTTTAATCAGGCAACATTTTCAGGGCCAAGTAGAGCTAAGGATTGTTTTCAATACTAAAAAAGATTTTGTGTTCATTATTTTTTCATGCTTTGAGCAAACATCTAACCAAAAATTAACTTTTTTTTCTGAGCTACAACCTAATTTTACTCATGCTATCCATGTATGCATACATTTTTCTAACAAAATAATATACAAAGTACTTATTTAGGACATGGAATCTATGTGAGCTATTGCACATTCAAAGGTTAGGACAAAACAGAGCCAGTTACATGGACTGAATGTTTGTGTGTCCCCAGAAGTCACTTATTGAAGCCCTAATTTCTGATGTAATGTTATTTGGATGTGAGGGCTTTAGAAGATAATCACAAGGGTAGTGACCTTCTGAATGAGATTAGTGCCCTAATAATGAGAGGACACAGTGCTATTAACTCTACTCCTACCACAGGAGAACACAGCAAGAAGATGCCTTTCTATAAAACAGGAAGAGAGCCCGCACCAAGACCCTGACCCTGCTAGCACCTTGATCTCAGACATCTCAGGCTCTTGAACTGAGAGGAATAAATGTTCTTTAAGTCACCAGCTTATTTTATTTTATCATGACAATCCATGTCATGATGCCTGTCCTCAATGTCAACTCATACTCTCTACTTTCAACATAAAATATATGACATGAAAAGAAATAAATAATGAATAAAGAGTTCTTCATTAAAAATTCACATAATGACTACATTTTAAAATTCTGTGACTTTTGAAATAATGAATTTAAAAAAATCATAATATTCTCGACATGTGTGTGTGTGTGTGTGTATTTGAGCTGAATTGCTTTAACTGCCTGTATTTCTTTAATCCAGAATATAAGTTGTGTACAAAGACTATTCCACTTCCACCCTATTTTAGTCAGAAGCTAGTCAAGTGTCCTTGTAGTTTGTTAGAATAAAAGGTGACCCTGCTAGCCTGCACTCAGAGTGCTTTTGTCTGAAGCACAGCTTACATCCATTATACTAACCAGTCAGTCACAGAGAAGGGTCTTGTTGCCACATTGTCATTGGTTGTTTCTGCACTGACCTGGAATGTTCCAGGTGGGAAAATATTTTTTAATCACAGCATTAGCTCCTATAACATGTACTGAGATAGAATAATACTACTTAAAAGTAATAATAAAAATTAAAAGAAGAACCATGTGTTAATTACAAGCTCTAGGGAGTTCTTGTTTTTCTCTCTCTTTTTTTTTTGGACAGAACAAATACAAATATGTAATTCTACAGTTCTTACAACAATTGTCACTGATTGCCAAATGTTTGAGTATTCTTCAAAGAGATTTGCTCACATTCAAAACCAGCAATACAAAGGCCTTATGGCAGGGTGGTTTGGAGTCAGGTAGGAACAAAGTATACCTGTGCTTATTACAGATATGTCTTTAAGCCTCTGTTTCTTTATATTTCAAATGCACATAATAATATTTATGTTAAATGCTCAGGAAAAGATTAAGTGTAGTTATCATGTGAAAATAATGGTACATAGGTGATGGCAAAGGTTCAGCAAATGACATGTATCTTCACCTTTGTGGGACAAATACTTGAGTATAGTTAAGTAGATTATTGTTACAATAATAACAAAATTAATTAGTCTATTATTATATAATAGGAGTATGTATACATATAATTGACCTTAAGGTCAAGCTATTTTATTCTTTATTTTATGTGCCTCTTTCCTCTTTAACATGCTGCTGATTGTAAATATATTCTTGTTCTTACAATTGCAATTTCTTCGTCATTGAATTTGTATAAGGGAATAATTCTTATCCATGCTGGCCACAGAATACAAAATGTATTTTGGAACTTTACAATAAAGCATAAATAGAAATAATAGTAGAGCAGGTTATTGATGTATTTTTCCGTATTTCTGAAAAATATGGAACATTTTGTTGGATTCATCTCTTTTAGGGTTTTTATTGACTAGTTTTATGGAAAATATTTCACCTTTATTATTTTCATCAACCCAGTCATCCATCCAATATGCATGAAAACAATGGCACGCTATGCATACCTTAGCTGTGATTAGCATATTCTCTTTAATGCTTAAAACTATTGAGATTTTGGGAATAAGATATTATAAAAATCTATATAGATTTTTGGAATGAAAAAATGGCAAGTAATATAGGATGTCACAGTGAAAGATATGAATAATTGACATGTGACACATGCACTTTAGTCCTCAAGTTCTGGCCACTTTCTTGTTGTAGTGCTTACACTAAAATTTTATAATCCATCTTCTAAAGTTTTCCCAACATCATCTTCTAAAAGGAGCGTATTTTACCAGAAAATATTTTTCAAAGCAGATTTTGTTTGATGAAAAATTTTTATAACATTTATGCTTATATTCACTCAATTTCCAACTCATTTTTCTTTTCTTCATGTCACTTTTCACTTCCAGACTCAAGTTGCTAATAAGCAATGTCTTGAGATTAGAAATATACCCCAGAGTCTTTTCCACCTCTAAATATTTTGGGATTTTAAACCCAACATTTTCATTTTATCTGTACTTTTGGCAACATGGAAAACCTCACAAAGCACATTATCTTTTAAAATTTAAAAAGAATTTTAAAGATAGCCTAAAGTAGCAATGATAGTTTATATTTCCCTAAGGCTTGGTTGATGATCATACTGAATCCTGGTTTGAACGGTTATTTTTAATATAGTTATTATTTCAACAGTATTTTCTTTTGAGAAAGGGTTCTTTCAGTCCCTCAGATTCTTTTAAATAAGAAAACTGGGATTAAATTGTTATTTAATTTCTGAATTTTGTATTCAGTTTTTTTTTTTTCATTATAAAATGTATTTCAGACCATAAATCCTACAGTCCCGGATACTGGGATACTGAATGTGTACTTTCTTTTATTCTACAAATTGGATTTTCTGGATTTTTTTTTTTAAATTTCACTTTCAGATGTGTTTCTGGATTTGGGTTTAATTAATGAGAAGGTGAGCTGGAGACAGTATGCTCAGAGAATGTTAGAATGTTAGAGCCTTCAGTCGTCCTTTTCATTTACTTTTGGAATTACTTGTGTCTAGTTAAATAGGATTTGGGGCTCCTCCCTGGAGTCTTGAAATGCTAATGAGGGAATTCCATACTTTTATATTATTTATATACACTAACAGTTTTCTAAACAACAATGTATATTAATGATCCAAGAGAAATTTTTGAATTATTTTAGAGCAAAAACTATATACTTTGTCTGTATCTAAACATTTCTAAGCAAAAGCATAAATATGTAACAAGTAATAAACTGGGAAGTAGAATTATCAGAAAGTTAAAAGTGAAAAGAAAGTATAAATTGACAGCAAGAAGTGTTAGAGTCTGTAAACAAGTCAAAAATAACACCTGGCATTTTGCCAGGGGAATGTTGGAGTTCCTAAACAAGTCTGGATGGTGCCTGGCAAAATGCCAGAGGGAGTGGTTTGAGAGGTGACAAAAGCGGGCCATTGAGTGTGGAGATTCCTGATTGGTTGACTGCTGTATCTAGTTTATGTTAATTAGATAAGCTATGTGGAATGTATGAATACTGCTCCTGTCCTGCAATAAATGGCTCCCACTCCTGCTGTATCAGTCTACAGAAGTTGTTCGTCACCCCCCAGGTTATTTTGCTGCAGCCGGACTGCGGCAGATGGTGGCCCGTTAGGGGGAGCCCCGGGACACTCGGGGGTAAGTGACAAAAAAAAAAAAAAAGCTGCCCGTCCATAGATAGGACGGGAGCAATCTGCTCATCCCTAGGCAGATAGGGTGAGAGGAAAAATGGCCATTTCGAGAAAATGGAGAAGATTGATACAGTATGTTTGTGTCTTGTTTTGTCTCAGTGTATTGTATTGTCTTTGTGATGAAAATATGGAAGGGGTGAGAAGTAAATTACTAAGGGAAGGAGGCACCCCAGTGGAACCAAGAATAGTTAGGGCATGTGTTGATAAAAGCCCAAGAACTCTAGTCAGAAAGAAGAAAAAAGTTCAGAGGAGGAAGGATTATCAAGAAAGAAATTGCAAAAGGCTACTACTAAATACTTTTCATTATCGGAGGGTGCATGAAGCCGCATGGAGGCTGCCGCGTATAGGAGCCGATCATGGTGCAGCAAGGAATTTCCAAGCTGCGGCAGCCAGCTCTTCCCCGCCCCCCACCCGGGAAGCAGAACGCCACTGCAAGAGCCCAAATCTAGACCTGACCTGGAGGCGCAGTCTCGCAGGCTCTTGCTCCCTGTGCCCAGCTTAAGACTTTTCGTCCCCTTTTTTGCATATGCATTATTTT